>NW_013952771.1:158220-178389 GCF_001266775.1 Austrofundulus limnaeus
TAATTAAACAGTAGAACCCAGGTCCACACTGATTCTCATACAAACAGGCACTTTTAAAATGTTTCACAGCACATCAGCAATAAAGTTACAAGATTAGGTCAAAAGCTCTGCAATTTTTTTAAAATAAATATTCATCTATAAATCCGCACATGATAACCAGAAGATCTACACAAAAAACACAAAAATGATTAAAATTTGAGATAGAATTTTTTGTTCCCATTTTATTTCAGAGCATTAGCTGTGCTTGTTTTCAGACTGCAGAGCAGTTTTTAAATATCAACTCAGATGTTGATTAGTCTTAAAATTTGCAAAGTGCAAAATAAAAATATTTCAAGCATTTCTGTAAATTTGTTTTGTAATTCTTGCCCAGCTTGTAATAAACCTGCTAACATTTTGGAGGGAAAACAACCCCGATCGTTGCCTCTGATTATTTTGACATAAAGGAATAAAAATAAATATTTCTCTTTCAGTGTCTCAGATCTCAGCTGACACAGGATAGCTTGATTAAGTAATCCAAATGCTCATGTTGAATTAAATGAGTTAAATCATAGTGCAGCCTGCAGGTCAACAGCAGCACATTGACCTGAACAATGATTACATGGAAAACATGAAGTTTATCTTTAAGTATGAATATCTACTGCACATGCATCAAAACATAATATCTCAGTAGGGTCAAAGTTAATTTATCAAAATGTAATTAGGACACAATTAATGGCAACAAATATAATAAGCTGAAAAGTAGCATTAAACACAAACTACTGTAACTAATATGCATACTCCATCAAAATTTCAAGGACAAATAAAATCTGTCTTCAGTTAATTTCTGTAAACATAAGGTTTATAAAAAAGACAAAATAATAACAATAAGATGCTTTTTTTCTCATGTTTTACTATGATTGCATTCTCATACATCTCAAGTTGTGTAAAGTGAAACATATGCAGTAAGTGTGAGTTTGTGCAGGTTGTTTGATTCACTTTTCTTATATGGCTCCATTATGACCAGTCGTCACTGAAAGGGCCCCGGGCCCCGCCTGTATTACTGCAGTCCTGCTTAAAAACTGGTGTTTTTTGATGCATTTGCCCCATTATGTGAAAACAAGTGAACTTTTTTAATTTGACATGAAATACAGAGTGTTTGAGAAACAAGTTTGAGTTATGAGCTCAACAATGGAGCCATTTTTACAGTTTTTTATGTCTATCCTGATTGTTTCACATTCAATGTTGATCATACTGTAATAGTTCATTCCTGAGGATAAATATTTGCAAATTAAGGAAATAATTGGGTTACATTTTTGGGGGTATTTTATTTAGCCAGATCAAGAAATGAAGACAGTTTTGTTTTTTCAATTTTGATGTAAATGTTGACATTCTTGTGCAACCCTGCACGGACATTTTAACATTTCTGTTAAAATCCTGTTGACAAAGTTTCTATGGAAACAAAGAGGAGATCCAAAGTGTTGTAGGCAGGATGTTAAGTATAAAAACAGCTGAAATGCACCGACAGGAACTGTAGTGTGACAGCCACCCAGAAAGCAACCATTCCCACAAATAACACAAATTAAATAAGATTAAACAAACGTGAACTTTTGCTCTCTTTATTTTAAAATTACAATTAATTGTGAAGATCCAAGTCATCATTAATTTTCTACAAGAATCTACAGATTTTTCATATTTTAACACTGATTCTGTGGAAAACGGACATTTTTAAAAGACTAAATAAAGACCCACAGCCACCTACTTTATTTTCACCTCCTATAGCCGCTCAGAGGTGGAGTCAGCTGTTCCCCATATTTCTCTATGTAGACCCCCAGATCAGATAACGCTCTTCAAGTCACCCTTTGAAGCAGCTCCCGTGAACTGTAGCCCTCCCCCTGCCGCCGCCTCTTGTTCGGCTGGAGCTGAGCAGTGAGAGCCGGGTTCCGGGGTCAGGGTGACGAGGTCCCCTCCATCTCCATATAGGCTGTAGGCTACAGCTGCTCCTGGGAGATTGGTACCTCAAACACACAGGCTGCGCCTCAGATGTCTCTGGATGGTATGTTTGTGTGTGTGATAAGGGGGCCAGAGGATAGAGACATCTTCATGGTGTAGAAGTGGACAGATTATCCCATCACTGCCGCTATTAAATACAAAGAACTGGTTGGGCCGGTTCAGCAGGTGCTGCAGAACCCGTTCTGATTGGCACCTTTCACCTCCACGATCCGGATCCTTCCTGTCGTTATAATCTCCTTTCATTGCTGCACTGCATTCACTGTGCAGCACCTGAGGGGATTTTTTTCCTCCTGTCCACGCTACAATAGGAAAATTTAAAAATATATATATTTATTTATATATTTTTTCATAGACTTATAAAAACATGTCCAATTAGTTTCAACAGAAATGCTCAAAGACTCACATCATGCCAATACGTATATGTAAAATAATGTTTCTTAATTTGATTTAAAAAAATGGAGAAAGAACAAAGATTTATTCTAGCATTTTCAATGTTTTAGATATTTTTTAGTTTCAGAGACAAAATGAAAAAGCTGTAAAACTGTTTTCAGTGCAAGTCCTGTCCACAAACTGTTTCCTTAAATCTCTATATTTCCTGACAAAATCTTTAATTGTTTGTGAACAGAAGGTGAAAATGCAATAAAAATATCAGTTTATTAAGATTTCTGGAGACGTTTAGCATCTATTGAGCTAGTAAAAAGCATACATCAAGTGTAATATAAACAAATTTTTATTGTATAATTAATTTCAAGTTTGTTGATAATCTGTAGCTTCTTTTCTGTCCAAACCTAATTGTTTTTGTCTAAAAAAAAACATGATTTTTGTCCTGTAAAAGTATTTTGTGTATTTCAAACACGTCTTTTCTCAGCATCATAAAACACTTGTTGTTGCCTAAAATATATTAAAATACATCACAGAGCTTAACCTTGTGAGGATTCTTTTTATTTTAATTTTAAAACAATTGCACATGTTGAGAAGCTTAAAAACCCCTAAACCAACAGTGGCATCAACAGTTGATCAAAAACAACATTTACTCCTAAACTAAAGATTTTTGTATTTAGGAAAACTGAATCTTTTTTCTTTTGTAAAAGGTTACTGTCTAAATTACCGGTAGATTTTAATTTGAAATAAATGAACACATTAAGTTGTCTTCAGTGTGTTGTGTTTTAGAGCTGTCTGAACATTTTATAGGCTGGCTGTAATTTGTAAAATAAGTTTGAGTCATTTAGTAAATTAATAATTATTTCTTATTTCAGAACCATGATGTTCACAATCAGCTTTAAGAGTTAACATTTCACATATTTTATATTTCATAATTAATTTTAATGATAAAACAGAATGAGAATCAACAAGTATCTACTAAAACTCACTTTCTTGTTTACTATGACATCATATCTGGGGTGTGACCAGGTTTTCTATAAAGAAAGTGAAACTTTCACGTTAATTTTGTTTTTGAACGATGACGCCTTCATATTTTAAGAGAGTTTGATTAAAAAATAAAGTTCCTTTGTTGGCCGAATATCTCATGCAGTTTTTGGATGAGCTCATTGGATTCGGGGCCATTTTGTCTGGATCTCTTAAGATAAAAGGTTCGATGAGGATGGACCACAGAAACCTTTGAGTCTGAATACTGGACCGGTTTCCTGCGCCTGTTTCAGAGTCTCATTATACTCATGACTTTGCAACCGTTTAGGTGTTCCTATTACAAATGACTGCGTCCTATTAAAAGACAACGATTATAAGTGTAAATTATTTCAATAAATCAACACCTTTTACTGTACATACCTGTCGACCCCTTCAGATGGTTACCTGAACATGGATGTTCAAAAATCCATAATTTTCTCAAAAACATCCATCTGACTCTCATGACATGAGCTGAAAGAAACAGTCGCAAGCATAAATTTTGTGGCGCAACTCAGAGACGTAAATTAAATTTGAATTTTTGAAAAATCTGGATGTTTGTGTACCTGCCCAATGGGGACAAATTAAATCCATGTAATTTACAGACAATCTGTACAAACTGACGCACGTGAATGTATTTTTCTCCTTTATTCCACTGAACAGAACCAATGTTCCCTAAAAACCACTGATTATTGTAACAATCTTGAATTTATTTAGCAGAAAGTGCATTTTGCTGAACTCACAGAGCTGTGGAAACACTGCTGACTCTGTTGCAAGTGGTGCTGGCCTGCAGCACAACCGCTAAACGATCCCAGCTACGGAGCAGAAAAGTAAAAGCGTGTGCGTCTGGTTTCTCCACATTTGTCATCCTAATGATCAGCATGAGAGCAGCATTTACCCTGACCTCATCACTATTCATCCTCTGAAGCCTCAGCGCCACCGCAGTTGATTGTTTACCGTCTTGAACAAACATGTGGTTGCGGAACAGAGAGGAACGCACGCGGCGGAGCGCTCTGGCGTTGCTTTCAGAATCAGTAACATGTGAGAGGGGCGACTGTCGGCCACACCAGGAATCTGCTTAGGTTCATGTCTTCCTAAATCAGTTCAGCGTGTCTCCTTTAAATCAGAAGGTGACAGTGTAATGACACAGCACGCCCGCCTCGGTGTCACGGCACAAATATGTGCTGCTGCATGTCGTCTGGTCCTGCATCGGTTGTTTGATCTTTATAAAACAATCACAGATCATTTTAGAAAGAAAATACACACTTTTGCGTGTCGCATGAAGTGTTCCGAGATTATGTAGTGGACCTGCTCNCCCCCACAGCTCTGCCTGCACAGATTGCCATTTAAAGTAGCTGAATAATTGAGGAGTAACATTTGCGTCAGCCATCCTGGAGTGTGTGTGCGTGCATGTTTTTGTTACCTGGTGGGGATGTTTGCTTTTTTGCTATTTTCCCGGTACACGCCTGGTGAGGACTCACTGTTCCTTTTGGGGACAAAAGCCCAGTCCCCATTGGGGGGAATACCATTGGTGGGATTAGGGTTAGGCTATAAAAATGACTGGTAAATGAATGGGAGTCAATGAAAAGTCCACATAAGCATAGAAGAACAAACGTGTGTGTGTGTAAGAGAGAGAGGGGTGGGGGATGAGAGAGAGAGACTCCTCTTTGAAACAGGTCACACACACCTGCTGAAGTGGCTGCAGCTGAGAAGCCATTATTAGCTCTTTCATTAGCGTTTAGCTTTGAGCAGAAATGACACTTTAGTGCAGTCGGTGGATTTTACACAAAGTAAGCACTTCATTAGCTCAGGATCACAGAAAATAGACTTTATGTTCTTTTGGAAATACGGTCATTAAAAGTATTTTTTTTTATTTCTATGAGTTCACAAAATATGTCAGGTCTGCCTAAATGTACTTCGAACTAAAAGCGTTTGTCTTTGCTAACATCATAGCACCGCTGATTATACTGATTTTACTTAATTGTGGCAAGAAAAGGTTCACATATGAGAGATTGTCTAAGTTTTTACTGTTAGTTTTTAGTTGTGTTAATTCATGCTTTGCTCTTTTATCTAAAAACAACAACAACAACACACCAGCAATGTTACTTATTAAAAAGAAAACACCATCAGCTCTCTCTTTATTGCTCTGGGGATAAAGGGAGACTGTACAAAATTTATTAAATGAAACTTAAGGGATGTAGGCATCATGAAAGCACAAACGTCATGTAAAATAAATGAAACCCTGTCAGAAAATTCTTGAAAGTTTGTCACTTTATGATCTTTATATTGTAAAATGAAAACATACATCTATTAAAATATGATAAATTTAGGAAATACTTCACTGTAAGGGGTTTGCTTGTGTGACAATGTGGCCTTTATATTTTTTAAATTATGTTTCTTTGACTATTTGCATGTTTTGTTTTGTTTTGCATGTTGCTTTGCATTTATTTTAATATTGTTGTGTTTTGGATTTATTTCCTTGAATTTCTTTTTGGATACATTTGTGTTGTTTATGTTTTCTGATTTATTCTTTGTTTGAGGCCATGATTGCATACGAAGGGTGGAGACGCCACTGATTCCATCACAGGTGTTCTCCATCAGCTGTACTGATGGAGAACAGGGTATTGTAAATTAATCTGCACATTTTTTCTGCTTAGTCAAGGAGCCAAGCTTATTTTATTTTTTTTTAAATAAATTGTTTCAACTACTAATTCAAAAGCATTGGTTTCGTCCTGTTAATGAGTTATTAATCTTATTAACCAGAGGAAAATAAAAATGCACACTAACAATCAAAAGCTTTTATAGAATAAAATAATATGAGTTATTAATTAAAGTAAAGCTGAACTGTATTTGTTTTCTGGGTTTTTTTTTTTTTTGTGTGTGTGTTTAACCCATAAAAACTGTTTTTATATGTTGCTTTTGATCTTTTTGGTTTATGGAAATTTCCTTAATGGATTGTGGTCAGTAATTTTAGATCTCTGCTGCTTTTAGACACAAAAAAATACAGTTTGATTTTTGTTGTCATTGTTCGTGTTTTTTCTGGTTTTGCTACGAATATTCTTGATTTCTTACATTTTATGACATTTCTAAGACTTTCAGTGTGGTCTGTTGTTTCTATCTCTCCTGTTTCAGTTTCATAACCCTCACCTCTGAACTCCTCCGTCTCTCTGAGGTAACCAAGGCCATCCTAAAAAAATTAATCCCCAAAATGGCCGCCTCAATGAACTGTTTATCCAGTCATCTTTTATTAAAAAAGGTCCCTAACCTGAATAAATACTGTTTCGCTGGCAAACACAGGCTGACCCAATTAATCAAAGCCGTGTGTGTGTGTCAGATTTCAGGCAGCACACCTCAGAGTGTGTTTTCACACTGTTCAGTGTTTCTTTAACCTCTCCTGGACTCCTCCAGGCCTCACCAGGAAAGAAATCACAACAGACTTGGGTTACACGTGTCGTACGCAGTGTGTATCTGTAAACGCACACGTGTGTGTTTGTGTGCTCTCGCATGCCTGTGGGTGTGTGCGCGTACGGCCGGTTCCTCAATTTTAACAAGGATTAGCTCTATATTTTCCTTTCATCAGTTTTCTGATGGATCCCCAAATATGTCCAAAATCAAATCGGGACAAGTGGCGCCCTGTGCGGATGTTTGCACGGCGAAGCCCCTTCTACCTGAGCGGGTTTGAGGTTGTTGAAGCTCTCACTCAACAAGGGACAACACCCAGAGCCAGAACTCATTACAATAATCCTCTTCAGTCCAAATCTGGGAACGGTGTGTGGACTCTTCGAACTTTCAATTAAAGCAGACGCTGGCTCACTGTAGCTCAAACAAGAGGCCACAGCAGACAGAGGACCACCACGATGATGCCCAATGAGAAGAGAAAACACGTGGCGCTGTGGACAGGATCGCACACACAGGAGAGAATGCAGTCATTCTTCTTGAAACGTACAGCAGAAGGGCTGCAGCAGAAGCTCAAGCTGAACAGTGAGCATGCATAATGATATTTCCATACCGCGCCACACCAACGTATATTGACAATAAACAGACACACACACAAGCTCCGAAAGGCAGGGCACTATAAACAGCTCTTTATACTCTCCCATTCAAATCGATTTGTTTACGCTCGGCTGCCAAAGGGACCAAATCTAACTGTTTCCCCTTGAATGCATTAGACTGTGAGTGAGGTTAGAGAGTGATAATGACTTCCCCTGCTGCTCCCCTTCTTTTCTCCCCCACTCTTCCTCTCCATCTCAACTCGTCTGCATCTGTCTCAAATGGGGATTTTGACTCGCACTTGTCTGATTGAAGCCGGACAGACTCCATCTTTCTCCTTCTGTCTCTCTTTGGTCCCAGGCACAAAACCGCTAAGTCAAAGAACTGCTGCTCCATATCCATCTCTCTGAAGGAGAAGGTTTTTTTTATCATTTAGGCCAGGATGGTGGAGTTGCACACATCAGGAGTAGGCAGTGATAAGTGAACATAAAAATTCATCCTGAATCCTTGTAAGCAAACAGCGTTAATAAAGTTTCGTCTGTCAGAATACTGCTGTCACCTTAGCTGTGTGTTCAAGTTCAAAATTAACATTATACACAGTGTGCATGGTGCTGAAGCAGAAAATATTCAAAATCTTTCTTCAAAAATTTGCCATTTGGATGCCATCCAGTGATGCCTCAAAAAGCCTGTTTGCACTGTGGGTTGCAAAAGTATTACACAGAGCAGAGCAACTTTTGCAGCAGTTATCTTTAAGTGTGCCTCCTCAAGCTTGGTACATTTAAGATTTGAAATTATTACCAATTTTACATGAAGAAGTCCTTCAAGTTGAATGGGTTAGTGTTGTGTGCAGATATCTTTAAAGGGGGCTTATTGTGCAAAATCCATGTTTTTAGTCCTTAAATGAATTTTGTTGTGGACTTGGACATGTATTCACGTCTTTTCACTGGAGGAATAACTTTACAATTAAAATGTTACACATAAATGTAAAAAAAAATCCTTAATAATTGGGGTTTAGCTCCAGTATCAGTACTTGTAGTTGTATTTCATTTAACATCTTATTGCAGCATAATTTTCATCAGAAAAGTATCTTAACTTACATTTAAAAAAATTCTTCAGTTTGTAAAGAATTTCCAAACTATGCCAACTTGGTAAAAAAAATTTAAAAAAAAAACTCCATCATCTTTGTTTCTCTAAGTTTGCTGACGGTGCAATGAATCCTGGGATATCCTTGGCCGGCAAGGATACTCAGCTGCATCCTTTATTTTCAAGGTTTTGTGGCCCACAAGAGAAGGAGCCCATGAATTGGGACAGCACTCGGCGAGGGGCGGTGATGTATGCGACCAACAACTACACACTCATGAGAATGCAGCCCTTGAATTGAGACACAGGCATTGGAAGTGAAACCTGGAGGGGGCAGTGCATGAAGCACCTCATTTGCATTTAAAGAGACAGCACCAAAATGGGTTGCTTTCAGACAAACCTCAAAAAATAGGTGAAAGAGGGGCTTGTGGAGCTACAATAAAGAGGAATTCACACCAAAGCATTGCAGTTCCACTTTATGTAGACCAGACTGAATGATTTAAATGTGAAAAGAAAGGATTTAAAAGCATGATATGTCCACTTGAAATCCTACCACAGATTCTCAGTTGGATGGAGATGTGAACCTTCACAGGGCCTCTTATGGAGTTGTGTTGTCTGGGTTTTTTTCAGCTTTTCTAATATCCGCAGTTCCCTGATCGACTGGCATCATTAATTGGCAGCAGCTATAGCAGATTTTCCTGATGAGCTCATAAGGCTCCACGGATGATCTGGACTTTGCAGGAACATTTCATACTATTTGGTATAGTTCATAGCCACTCAGCTGTTCTAAATACCTAAGTGTCACATACCTGTGTCTCACAGTCATCAGGTGTGAACAGACGTCTTACATGGGTCTCACCCTTCACCAGATAAATTGTGTTGTGTGGGTCTCATTGTGTTGCATCAAACTGAGCTAATGGGCTTTTTCTCCCTAAACCATAGAGTGTTGCTTCAGCAGTGTGTTTAACCCTTTAACCATCACTGTATCACCTGCGGTAAATTCCTTGTGGTTACTTCATGTCTCTTTATAGTCTGACCCATGCTACCAGCGAATTTGAATTTGTATAACAGCTGTTCAAACAATTTGATTGGTTGTCTTCTTTTGATTGACATTTTTTTTGACCAACTGGGTTCATCTACAGGCTCTCCAGAGCACAAAATGTGTGTCAAGTCCCTCATTTCCCACCCGTACGTGGTACATGTGATTGATTGACTGGAATTGACCAGTTGCTTCATTCTGACACCACAGCTGTGTAGCCAATCATGTTGCCTTTTATGCGATATGCAGCTTTGGGAACGAAAAATAATAATGGTTGAAGTGTATTTTAACTAAAATAAGTAAATACAAAAAAAAAGTCACTGATGAAGATACTAATATTCAATTCTGTTTTCTACTGAAGTGGCTAAGAAAAAAAAGAAAAAGTAAAAACCAGTTACAGTTACAAAAATTACAACTACTGAATTAAAAATTCAGATTGATAGCTTTACATAAAGACTAGGCTTGTGAACCAACTCCAAAGGGTTTAAGTGCAATAGTTAATTTAATTTGGGTTAGGATTAGGCCTGCAGGTTATCAGGTTAAGGTCATTCTCCTGTGGGAAGGTGAACTTGGTCCGAGTCTCAAATCTCTGGAAGGCTAAGAGTGTATTCACGCTTGACACATTTGTTCTGCTTTAAACAGACCAGAGTTTGTTTCCCCGTTGGTCCGGACCTTTTATGTAGGTGTGAATACATTCATACAAACCCTGGTGGTGCGGACCACACAACTGGACCAAGACTCATTTTTGAGGTAGTTTCAGTCTGCTTCCAAACAAACTCTGGTGTGTGGTTTGCTTCTGGTGTGAATACAGACCGGCCTGTAACAGAACCAACTACAGGGACTACGCCTTTTTAGATTTCACGAGCCACCGTTGCTAAGTTTCATCATAACAATTAACCCTTTTTTCTGTTGCTAATGCTATCACTTCGCTACAATGGGCCATTGTGGGTCAGGGAACACAGAGCGTCTCGTCTCCTTTGGGTTGCAGCATGCATTTGCCAATGCCGTCCCCAAATTAGAAGTATATTATTGCATAACCATTTGAATGAGCTGGTTTTGAAATTGTAAATGATACTACAGTTGTATTAACAGCACTGTCTTTCTTTTCAGGTCAGTTCTCTGTCCTGCCCCTGTCATTTCTGTCCAATGGGAGCAATGACCGTCACCCATGTGACTGTTTATAAATTATAGTCCTCTTGCAAAAAAGCACAATGTTAATGCAAACTGCACCAAACAAAAAAATAAAGTCCGCTTTTGGTCCGGAGCAAACAAGTCTATCCATCTGTCCTTTGACTCTGTTTCCCACTCTCTACCAATGAAAAACATTCCTACAACATGATGCTGCCACTGTGCTTCCCTGTAGGGATGGTGTTCTCAACATAATGACAGGTGTTAGGGTTGGGGTGTCCCTGCTAGCCAACAAGTTCATGTTTAGTTCCATCTTCCATCCATCCATCCATTTTCTGTTAACGCTTCTTCCTTTTCAGGGTCGCGTGGGTCACTGGTGCCCATATCCAGCAGTCACAGTGCGAGGGGCGGGGTACACCCTGGACAGGTCGCAAGTCCATCACAGGGCCACACATAGAGACAAACGAGACAAACAACCATTCACTCTCTCACTCACACCTAGGGACAATTTAGAGTTATCAATTAACCTAACAGTCATGTTTTTGGTCTGTGGGAGGAAGCCGGAGTACCCGGAGAGAACCCACGCATGCACAGAGAGAACATGCAAACTCTACCCAGAAAGGTCCCCAGACCGGGATTTGAACCGGTGACCTTCTTGCTGAGAGGTATCAGCTCTATCAACTGAGCCACCGTGCCGCCCTAGTTCCATCTTACCACGCATTTTCTTCCACATATTTGGTATATCTTAAAGGCGTTTTAATGAAATCCAAATTATCTCTCCTTTTTTGTCCTCTAGGCCAATTTTTCATAGCTCATATTGGTTCCATGGACAAATACTCCCTTTTCTGCAGTTGACTCACTTATAGCGCCATGAGAGTTATTTTTAGTTTTTTCATGAGATAGTTCAGGCCGAGTCTTAAAGGCACAGTGTGTAGGATTTGTTGTTTTCAGCGACACCTAGTGGATGAGTGGTTGAATCATCCTCCCTGGTCCTCCCCCCACCCCCACCCCCTGCTTCCAAATGCAAAGGAATTGCTACGGTGTCTCTCAGGTGTCAAAAACCTTTGATAATTCCAACCGCGATGTCTAGGGCTAGTGATGTGTCAAGTGGTAAGATTACAAGCTTTAATAAGTAAAATTATCCCAGCTACAATGACAGATAACAAATGTTACATTTATAGTATTACAACTAAAACCGTTTTTGACGCCGCCACCGCAGTTTGTCCTTCATGAGCCTTCGTAGACAAGATGGCGGTGCAAGATAGCGGCTGCCTGTAGTGGCGACCCGCAACCATGGAGATATAAACAGCTTTTTATAAGGTAAAAATAATAAAGCAAGGTCTTTGTCTGCAATGAGTAGACATGTTGTTTTTTATTATAGTCATTAGTAATTATCTCAAATTCGGCTAAAGGAATTGACAAAATCCTACACACTGTGCCTTTAAGGACTCGTTATACTCCCCCAGACCAGTCGACATCGGTTCAAATTGTTGTAATTTCAATTCAGTTCAATGTCTAAAATGTTTTGGTGCAACTCTGCCTAAAAGTTCTTAAGATAAAAATGGGTTTGATCACGCATTTCTACAAAGTGTCCCAAACCATCACTGAAAGACAGTTCATGTTTGTTGTATGGTGTCAGTAAAGTAGGTTATAGTTTTTATATTTCTCTGCATTGGGCTTATATTTGTATGTCCTTACTTATTGTCAGGACAACAACAGAAGGAGAGAGAAAGTAAGACTGAAAGAGACAGAGAGGGTTTATTGTTGGATAGTTGGCAGATGTACAGCAGTGGGATGTGTGACCAAAGCTCTGTCAAGCCTCTGGGTATCAACACAACAGGGACAGACTGCCATCCCCTGTGGCTATTAATATTACATTACTGTCACTTCAGACCAATCTCTCAGTTAAAGAGTGCTGTGCACAAATTTGTGTGTGTGTGTTTAGAAGCTGTGGCGTGAGTGCAAAAAGAAAAAGTCACATTTGCACCAAAAGCCAAATGATTCTTTGATTAATTATGCAGGGAGGTAGAAACTGGTCCTCAGTAAATGAGTGCTGAATTATGTACAGCAGCATTTGTGTGACAGTGGAGACCTTTTACAGGGAGGTGAAGATCAGGGGTGGAGATCAGGTAGGACATGATGGTGATGATGACATACATGGACTGCTGAGGTCATGTCTGGTTCTCAGAGAAACACAAAAACGCCAGGAAGTATCATCTGACAAACATGTGGATCTGTTTAATACTGGATTACTGCCTGTTGAACAGCTTTGACTGAGAGTTTCCAAATCATTTCTCTTTTGTTTTCAACGTATTTTTTTTACATTGCTTTTTGGGATTACTAAGCAGTTTTAAGCATTGATATAAGACTCTCGAGACATTTAGCTCATTTGCACTCCTACTTTGGGGTTTTACTTAAGGCATAAGGCCAGTCATCCTGCCTTATTGTACCTCGGCCCTGGTTGTGTTTGCTTTGAGCAGAGAGCCACCTTGATGTGGACAGGGATCATACTGTAATATGAAATCAACAAATCTTTTTAAATTTATTTGCAACACGACAATGAACTACATCAGGCTTGAAAAAAAGGTACCAAAGACTGTACCGGACAATCCAGCAGTATGATGCTGAAAATGAAAGGGCTAGACGACAGAGGACAGCAAGCTAATGGTAGCTAATGTTAGCTTATTGTCATTTGGTAGTTTGCTAGTTGCTGTTTCATTAAACTTGCATGAAAAACGTTACAGTCATTGCAAATAATTCAAATAAAGTTAATATCTGTGTGATGTGATGCCCCCGATCGATGATGACCACTTGAAGTAGTTCAAGTAGCTGATGTCAAGAACCCCAGCTAGAACAGAACTACAGGTCTCTGGTTTCCAGAAATCAGACTGGGGGTGACCCATATACTCCTATGCACAAATTTTTCAACCTATTGGGCCAAACTGAACCAGACTCAGCTCTAAAATGCAGAAATGCCTTTAGTTCTTATAAGAATATAGCAATGAAAAATTCTCAAGAAGATGTGTGTACATTTACAGCTGATGTTTTGACCCAAATCAAGATGTACATAACAAGAACTGGCTTTAGTAAGCACAAACTGGCTGTAACTTAGATTTAGAAGGTTTTGAGCTATGATTTGGTGTGGTAGTAGATGAGAGTCGTGCAAGATTTTTACCTCAAACTTTGACGGTAACTGTCTAAAACTCTGGCTTGATAAACGGTGGCAAAAGTTCTTCAAGAACCTTGACATTTACATATTTTAACTTTCTTTACTAGGCTGACAAAGCTAAAACCTGTAAGAGTTAAAAGTAATTTTGTGGGACAACTTAATTAGAGAAATATTGAGAGATGGAAAACAATGTTTTTTATTCTCACTAGCAAAATGGATTCAATTGTTGTTTTATTAGAGTTTATTCTAACTTTGACCTATGCTAAAATTTATTCCAGGAAATGCAACTCTTGTGAAACTGCTACCACCTTTGTCAGTCACAGGTCTTTATTGTTTGTTGTAATTCTCCTTTTTTAATAGATTCTTGTTGAAGATACACACCAGCACAGGCTGTCTTGAAAATTAGCCAGACTCCCCAAAGAAATCTCACGGATCTTTTCAAAAAATGGCACTGTAGGAGCACACGCAACTTCTCAAGAAAACTTGCAACACTGATAAGCAAACAGAGTGACACACACACACACACACACACACACACACACACACACACACACACACACACACNACCTCGCTGCTGTCCACCACGTCCAACACTGCAACACATACACACACACACACACACACACACACACACACACACACACACACACACACACACACACACTGAGCTTTGTGGAGAATATGGTTAGAATGCGGGAGCGTCGACGGAGCATGTGGAAGGCAAGAGGAGGCAGAAGCCTGCCAGAGTGTTGTTATTCAGGTCCACACGCCTCGGCATCTGTGTCAGCTAATGAGAGAAACCCAGCTCTGTTTCATCTAGTCTCCCTGGACCGGGAATTAGCATCTCCAAAGACAGACGCAGTGAGAATGGACAGAGGGAGGGAGGAGAGAAGCAGAAAGACAGAGGGAGGGTCATGGAAAAAACAGGAAAAAGGGTGCAAAAACACGACAAAAAAAGGGGAACTGACAGAGAAAGATGGGAAAAGACGGAGAGACCAACTTCCCAGACAGGGGAGGCGAACTAAAACTCTCGGTCTCTATGTCGCTCACACGCATGCTGTGGCATATTGAGTTAAGTGAGGTGACTGAGAGCGAGACAGCTCCTAATAGGTCCCTGATGGACCCCCGAGATGAGAGGCCAGCCACATAACACGGAGCCGAGGAGGTGGGGAGCGTCGGGGAGGTGGAGGTTTGCAGGTCAGAGGTCGGCCGATCATTACTCCCTACCAATCCAAACTACCACCCGCTCCTCTGCCACTCGACTGAAGAGCGCCTAATGATTATTAACACGTTAAAACACTTAAGGCGCGGTGGGAACGAATGCACCCCAGAGAGATGAGAGCGGAGGGTGGGGGTGGGGAGGGGGGTATGGTAATGATGTGCATGATTCGACGGGTAGATACCACTAATCACTTTGTCCCCATGGTGACACCATCGAGACTCGTGCTCACAAGTGCACTTTCACTAATACAGAGCAGACTTTCACACAGAAACAGAGATATCAACCTAATAAATATTTCTCTTTTGCATTTAATGTTTTCAAAGGCACGATGCATATTTTATCGGCTGCTCATTAGTATTAAATAGACGTGTGCGAGCGTGTGGCCTAATTGAGTGAGCGTGCATTTTGCTTGTGTGTTTATGAGCGCTTCCCTGTAATTCAAAATTTGCTCTCTACTGTGGGTATTGCACAGCTGGTTTACTTACTGTTAGTGTGTTTGTGAGTGAGTGTGTGTGTGTGTGCAGCAATGGAGGAGCCTCTCATCTGTGCTTAGCCCAGTAAATGGTGACTGATTGAAGGGTTTGATGTGGAGTGATTCAGCTGGGAGCTCGTCTGTCTGGGCTGAGCCCTACAGCTCATCGTCTCGTGTAGTGAGGCTCGTCACTCCGTAACTAAAGCCGGCGGAATCGTTTTTTAAAATTTTTTTTTCCACCGCTGAAGATGAACTCGTACCAAAGAAACCACCCACAACAGTTATCCCCAAAGAAACGGCATCCTTCAGTGAAGCGAAATAGGCTAATGAGATGAGAGTTGAAAGAAAGTGAGACGTAAACAGGAGGAAAAACTACAACAAAGCTTGGCTTATTGAAATCTCAAAACAAAGATTGTATTAAAATCCTGAGTGTTTAAAAAAGTCTTTCATTTGAACGTTTCAGAATTTGTATATCAGCACTTCAAACTCTTTGTATGACAAACCACCAATTAAAACGTACTAAATTCATTTTAATACCAACAGTATTGATAGATGTGTACATAATAATGCTAATTATATTCTATTCTATTAGCACTACTCCTATTGTTATGTTTTTTTATGAACTGATGCTGATGTTACACCTGTATTTCCCCTCTGTGGGATGCTGTTTCTATTCTATTCTATTCTATTCTATTCTATTCTATTCTATTCTATTCTATTCTATTCTATTCTATTCTAAATTTTAGTAAAAATAAGCCCCATTCCCTTTAGTTTTACAGTATGTGTCAAGGCAAAATGTGTAGTTTACTAAATTAGTGAATTCAATTAAACCCCAATTTTTGCAGGGATTACAGTCTTAAAGTACATGCAAATCGTGAAAAAAAAAAAAAAAACAACAACAAAAAACGCAAATTTTAGATGCAGTCCAGAAAAGCCTTGCTGCGGGTTTGGGTGGCATTTTAATGTGGTAAGAACCAAACAAAAGCACACGAGAGCTAAAAAGTTAGCAGCTACACGGTACTGCACCGTAAACTGTTAGAAGGCAGAAATGCTTTGCTCTAAGCAGAGTGTGAGCTTATGTGTTATAGAACAGAATTTACGTTAATGTTTGTTACACAATTAGTAAATTACTAGAACAATTATTCGCAAATTTGCGATTACATCCTTTCGGTTAGTAAGCGCCATTTTTGTGTGGGAGGAAAACCCCGCTGGCGACACTACACTATGTTGAGTAGTAATCAATATTGTAGAATACCCTTCAGTTTTTGTGCAGTTCATTGTGCAAACAGGAATTCCCTTGAAGCAAATTAAGTTCTACTGGATTTCAGAGCGTGTGCAGGGGTGGATACACAACCAATAACAATAAAATCACCAAAAAAATTAGCTTGAAAACTTGAAAACTCCTGAAAAAGCATAAGAAAAAAATGTTTCTTACCGTGCTGTATTTCTGGTTTCTTCAATATTATGGGGATAGTAGTTATGTTCCATGAAAAATTTTGCAAAAGAGTCCTCAAACTGTGAAACACAACTTGTGGGGCTTCACTGTACTTCATGAAATAGACTCAAATTAATGCCGTATGTGGGAGAAGTGCAAACAGAAACTTCTTCTCTTCTTTTAATGTTAATGAAAGAGAAAAGTTTGACTCAGGTGAATCTGATGCTCCCCTTTTTCCAAAGTTGGAATTCAAATTGACATTTTTGCTCCCCCCTTTTTTCGACTTTTACCTTGTAGTCCCTCCCAGCAATAAGACAAAACAGGTAATGGTAATTGGTTCTAATTTTACTGTCTTACCTCCAAAAAAATGTACTTTATCAAATATTTTGCTATAATACACCCACTCCCACAGAGTAGAATTGGTTCAATTTGACTCAGTTACACTGGTCACCAGCTCACTGTACCAGGGGTCTGCAACCTTTAAAATCAAAAGAGTCATTTCTGCTCCATGGCTTACTAATAAAATGTGTCCAGGACAGCAAAAACAAGCTACAACTGTGATTATCAACTGGTGGTCTGTGGGCCACTTTGAGTTTTTTGAATGAGGGCTTTTCCAGCCAGTGGAGGTGACATTATAAGACTAAAAATATAAAGCAAATGTTTATTTTATTATTATTTTTACACTTTAGGACAAAAGAAAGAAAGTATTCATGTAAACAAGGAAAACAATAATTGAATAAAAACTGCAACTGAAGTATGCTCATTATTAATTAGTGCAGTGTTAAATGTCTTTAAAGGTAACACTGATGGATTTGAGAGACAGATTTGACTTTAACTTCCTCAGACCTGGCGCCACATGTGTAAACATAAATGCAAGAGTTTGGGTCTTAGAAGGTTAAAGCTGGAAGTTGGATTATTGAAGTGGCTAACAGGCTACTAGCATGATCTAATAAACATGTTTCATTCTTTGTAATAAAAATTATCACATTTTTGAAAATTATTTGAAAACAACTAAAGCTAGTTTTTCTGTTGTGTCTAAAAAAACAAAACAACAACAACAAAAAAAAGTAATTTCATGTTAGTTTTGGCCAAAGATTTGAAGATCATCTGGCCCAGTTGCAGAGCCCTTCACTAGTCAGAGAGTGTTCAGCCGTGGGGATCAGAAAGAAATACAGCTGATTTTTAAGTGATAAAACAGCTGCATTTCTTTCTGACTACAAATCAGACAGAAAAGAGTAAAAACATAGTGATGTTGTGTTTGGGTGTGTAAGGCTACAAAGTTCATCAAAGGTGGGAAATTGTCTCTCTACGCTGATTTTTTATTGCCATTTCCCCCAGGTCAGTGCTCATTTGTGAGAGACTGCATGAGAGCATTTTTAAGTCCAATCGACGTCTGGGCAAAAACTAAACTATTTTGTAAAATGTCTGTGGTATCAACAGTCAGCCACAGTTTGTTGAAAATATGAATTATCATCAGGTTCTGATCTCACTAGTATCAGTTCATGACTTTGCAGAAATTTAAGGAAACTAATTGACATTTTTCTTTAAATTCTGCTCATACAGGAAGTACAACCAGTCCTCTGTTTCAAGAATGTCTTGTCTAATGTCTGAACACAACTAAAATAAAAAAGTAGAACATTAAATATTTGTTCTGTAAATCAACTACACATAAAACACCAATAATCCTATTTCACAAGTGATGGACTTCTGTACTCCATCACAGTGGCTGAAATCTGCTCTTCAAAAAACCTTAAAAAACGTCTTTATTCTCCAAATTTACATTGTTTTTACTGCTGTCTATTGCAGGTAATATACTGATGATCAATAAGCTCCCCATGTTAAAAACAAACAAGTTTTCCTTTCATGTGGATTTTCAGAAATCTAAAAAAAATGCATATTTTACGATGTGGCTGGGGAGATTATAGTTCTTGTATAAAGTGATTTTTGACCCATGGGCCACATCTCTATCTGCCCAAAACACTAACATGTAGCATTTTATTCATTCGAGATGTTGCATGTGTGTGTGCGACGGTGTGTGTGTGTGAGGCTGTGGGGGTCCCCGGGGTGTATTGTGTCAGTGGAGGTCAGCTGAGCGGCTGCTGGGGGAGGATCAACCAGTGAAGTGGTCAAGCTGCCCCAGATGGGTTTCTAATAGCCCTAATCCAACAGGTCACCGTGCTGAGCTGTGATTTGTTGCCGACCCCCCCCCCCCCCGCCACCACCCATAAACCTGGTTTTCCCCAATCCCTGCCTCCTTTTGCTCTCTTTGAATCCCACTCTGCTTATCTAACCCCCACCCCACCCACCCCAGCTCCTGTCTCGCTCTGCCTGTCTTTCCACAGCGGCATCTAGAAGCTAATGAGGCTTGGCTGGCATTTATCCAGCCGTCTATTCCCTCGTGTGTGATGAGTGTGTGTGTTTATACGAGCTTGTGAGGAGAAACTCAAAGGATCCTTTAGGTTAATTTTATTAAATTTATCAAAATGAATATTCAAATAAATCACATGTTGGCATCGGTGGACAGTATATTAGACGGATACGGTTATTGTCAGCAGGAATCGGCGGGAACACTGATCTGGAAAGACAAACAGTCAAAGGCTTTCAGAAATGGGAATTCCAAGTCAGATTTTCCCGGAAGGAAGGCAGGTTTTCCGCCCCATTAAAAGGTTTCCAGAGCAAGGAGATGCGCTCCACCTCGACTACGACAGCCCCCCACCCCCCACCTCTACGGAACAAACAGATGGGAAATCATTCCTGCTTCCCTTGTGTCCGTGGTGCACCTGCCTGGTTTTCCATTGCAGAGAGACTTTTCGGAGAACAAACACTAACCAGCCTCCTGACGCACGCTTTGATGCTAAAATCTTCTGCTTTCCACCATGAGCACACTCTCAGTACCTCATTATCGCACATGGCTGGAATTTGCAGACAAATCCGGCTAATGAGACACTTTTTCTGAGGACTCGTATCAAAAAAACCGGTTCAGTTTGACAGTCCACTTCATTGTTACAGATTTGATATAATTTACAGAGAGCGGCAACACGCGGGAAGCAAGGCACTGTGGAATTGTGTGTGATGCTGAGGATAGAGACAGAGAGTAAGGCTGTCACCCAAACTGCTGTCGCCGTCATTAGTGCTAAGTGACAGGTTGTGGTGGCCCTTCAGTCAGCTGGAGAGAAACGAAGGAGAGTGTGTTGTGTGTGTGTGTGTGTGTGTGTGTGTGTGTGTGTGTGTGTGTGTGTGTGTG
>NW_013952771.1:179215-187563 GCF_001266775.1 Austrofundulus limnaeus
AGAGAGAGAGAGAGAGAGAGAGAGAGAGAGAGAGAGAGAGAGAGAGAGAGAGAGAGAGATTTTCGACATTCTGGGTTTTATTAGCTAGACAAAATGTTTGAATGCATCACTGCTGTGAGTTTACCTCTAAAAGGCTACTGAAGTACTGTAAATTTCATCTTGTTCAGGACATTATGGGCATCTATTACCACTGAAACAACACAGTAAGGGCTCTGGCTTCTCGTTGCACAATAAGGACAAGTAACACAACAGAATATTTTCTCTAATATCCGTTTTAAAATATTTCTTACAGACAGAACACAAAACAAAGACAAAGATGTACAAATGTAGAATTTAAATAATCTTTGGTCATGTCTGTCCATCCATCCATCCATTTTCTGTACACGCTTCTTCCTTTCAGGGTCGCGTGGGTCACTGGTGCCCATTTCCAGCAGTCACAGTGCGAGGGGCGGGGTACACCCTGTCGTTTGCAAATTTTGTATTTTTGGAAATTGCAGAACAAAAGCCAGATATTTTTTTTATTTTCAAATAAAAAATGTCTAGCATTATAATGTGTCTGGCTGACACAGTTGGTAGAGCTGTTGCCTCTCAGTGAGAAGGTTGTCGGATTGAATCCCGGCTGTGGACCTTTCTGAGTAGAAATTGCATGTTCTCTCCGTGCATTTGTGGGTTTTGTCTGAGTACAGTAACCAGAAACATGACTATTAGATTAATTAGTAAATCTAAATTATCCCTAGTTGTGAGTGAGAGAGTAAATAGTTGTTTGTCTTTATGTGTCCCTGTGATGGACTTTGCATCCTGTCCAGGGTGTACTCCACCCCTCTAGACACGGGCACCAATGATCCTGACAGGAAGAAAGATAATGGATGGATGGATAAAGGCGCCTATTTTATGTATTGTGGTTCCAATGAAAGATTTATTTGCATCACTCTCACTGTTCACATGTATTTATTCAACCAATGTATACAGTCCTGAAAAAGTCCTCTAAACAGCAAATGTTCTTCAATTTTTTGGTAATTTGCATAAGCTGACAACAACAACCAAACTGGTTTAATTGTAAAGCATTTAAAACAGCTATAAGACCAACGATGGATCAGTGTCGTGATGAAGCTCAATAATAAATGGAGTTAAAATGAGAACCCGTGTTTGTGAGCCTTCTCATAGTTCCCTCTTTCAGTAGTCTATGTGATTTTGGGCTGCAGTGGACCATTTAGCAGCCTTTATAATCATTTGAGGTAATTTGCTTTTTGTTTTGTTTTAGAGTTGATAGCACTCTGGTTGTTTATAGTCCTTCCACATATTTTTAGTGAGTCGTTTTTGCCCCTGCTTCAGAGTAAGTGAGCTCAGTAAGGACTCTTGAGTGGCGTAAGTGGATCGTTTGTAAGGACCCATACTATGAGTGTCACATAGAAGAGACATGGTGGCACTGTTGCTGATCTCAGTGTTCCCCAGGTGGTGTAAAAAGAAACACGTAAGCCCTTTTTACCTCTCCACAGGGGAAACTAGACATTTATAGCCCTCAGAGTTTTTTTTAGAACCGTTAGGTCTGAAAACAACTAATGTCAATTCAATTCAATTCAAAAATACTTTATTGATCCCAGAGGGAAATTAGGTGTTGTTGTAACTCATTTAAATAAAAACTTGTTGTAGATGCTGATGGCTGTGGGCAGGAAAGATCTTCTGTATTACAGCGAAGTTGAAGAAGCCTCCGATTGAAGACACTTTGTCTTTCTATGACAGTCTGATGAAGAGGATGGTCAGGGTTGTCCACAATGTTCTCGATTTTATGTAAAATCCTTTTTTGCACCATTATCTCCAGAGATTCCACAGTCGTCCCCAGAACAGAACCAGCTTTCTTCATCAGGTTGTTTAGCCTCTTTAGGTCCCTGGCTCTGATGCTGCTACCCCAACAGATGACAGCAGAAGAGATGACACTCTCAACAACAGACTTGTAGATCTACAGAAGAGATGACACTCTCAACAACAGACTTGTAGATCTGCAGCATCTTACTGCAGATATTGAAGGATCTCAGCTTCCTTAAGAAGTACAGTCTGCTCTGTCCGACTTCTTCACTGTTGAGTCTCCAGTCCAGTCTGTTGTCCAGATGAACACCGAGGTATTTATATTCCTCAACCACCTCCACTTCTTCTCCCATGATGGAAACAGGGTTTGATCTAACACTATTTCTCCTGAAATCTACAATCATCTCCTTTGTTTTGTTCACATTCAAGATGAGATGATTGTTCCCACACCATGTCACAAAACGGTCCACCAGCTCTCTGTACTCAGCTTCCTGTCCATCTCTGATYCACCCAACAACTGCAGAGTCATCHGAGTATTTCTGTAGATGACAYCAGTCTGACTTGTGCTGGAAGTCTGAAGTGTACAGTGTGAACAGGAATGGTGAGAGTACAGTTCCCTGTGGTGCTCCTGTGCTGCTGACCACATGGTTGGACACACAGTCCTTCAGTCTCACAAACTGTGGTCTGTTTGTCAGGTAGTCTTTGATCCAGGCGATTGCTGAGGCCTCCACCGGAGTCTTCTGGAGTTTCAGACAAAGCAACTCAGGCTGAATTGTGTTAAAAGCACTGGAGAAATAAAAAAAGTCTTGAGTCTTGAGCTTTTTTACCCCACCCATCTTTATGTTATCCCTGCTCATCTTTTTTACTTCCCACTCGTCTCCTCAAACTTCATTACAAACCCTTTTCATCACATTCATTTAGTGCTTGCTGCTGGTTTCACTTTGTTTTCACATTCACAGCAAAGAACCAAGTAAATTTGCTTTTTTGTAGAAGTGTGTCCGACTGTTCTACACATTTCCGAGACTGCCTCAAAATGGCAGCAGCACACTGTCAGCCTGTCCGGCCTGCCTATTTTTATTGTTTTGTTGTTTTTTTTTTTTTAACGTTTTTACTTTTAAAATGTATAAAAGTAGTTATAATGACAAATTTTGCAACTTCATGGTGCCTCCAACACAGATGCCACTATGCAGACACATTTTTACCAGTGAGGGAAAGACATTTTGTCATGGCTAAGAAGAAGGAAAGATAAAATCTAATGTTTCTGTTCACAGGATTTAAAGGCAAACCTCTGTGTTTAGTCTGCTGCCTGCCATGAAGGATTTTAATATAAGTCAACCACTACAACATGTTGCACAAAGCTAAATATGAGACATTTACTGAAGTTGCAAGAACATAACAGCATTTTTTTTTACCAGAACCACACAAGTTGAGCACTCAAGAAGTCTATGTTGTTGCATTTTAGCTCAATAAATGTGTTTATTGTTTCCTTCATCATTTCATAACAAGTTATTTCAGAAAGTAAGCTTAATCAAGCAAAAAAAAAAAAAAAACAACAGAATTATGTATTTAAAACAACTGACTTTTTGTCATTTCTGACAATGCTTCACTCCATAACTAACAAGCTTTTGTACTGATAAACCTGCTCTGACGAGAAGCAAAAGTCCAGTTGGCTTTGATTTTCTGGATGACTGAGATTAATTAAAAAACAGCACAAAACCAACGCACATCTGAAAGCTAAAGTTGTCAAAAAGTGTAAAATTTTAACTGGGTTTGACTCATCTTTTCATTTTTGTGTTTTAACTTTCCACCAAGAAACCAAACTGATCTCAAAACATTTTGCCACTTGCTTAAACTTTTGTCATCCTCTTGTCAGTGTTGTGTTTTCTAACCAAGCTTCAGTATTTTCACAATCTTCTTCATGATTTGTCCTTGACATATGCCTTCAAAACATAGTTTTATTAGAGAATCAGTCTGTGACTTCCTGCAAAAACTGATATTTATAACCAATATAATAAAATAACTTTTCAGTTTTTTTTGTAAGATATATTTCCAACATTTGTAATATCAGAACAATCAACCTGCTTTGGACTAAACTCAGAAGGGGGCTGTCACCACCTTCTGTGATTTCAGATGTTCTCCCTTTCAGTCCATAATGGTTCAATCTACTGAGGTTTAAGAAGGAATAAAGTATGACAACAGGGTGTTTGAAATGTGTGGTCAGGAAAGTTACCACTAAAATACAACACAAGGTTTGAGTTGGAACAACAATGAACAAAAAGAGGGGAATACAAGTTTCTAAAACAATGGTTCATAAATTTTCTTACAACAAAAAGTTATTCCTTGTTTTGGAATTTTCCTTTCAAATATGTCAAAAAAGATCCTGAAGTTCGATCAGACTAAAACTGAACACCGTGTCTCATATAAACCTAACACCCTTCATAATGTTGAGGGTCCATCTCTATAGTAAGGCATGGTGGTGGCAGCATCATCCTGTGTTTGGGTTTTTCAGCTCAGTGTTAAAGGAAAGCGGTAGGGCAAGGACCATAAACACACAGCTGAAGCAAAACTGTAAGAAACAGTTAAATGTCTATTAAAAATCCTGTCAAAACCCAGATGTCAGTCCAGCTGAGAATCTCTGATTTGATTTAAAGATGGTTTAACACAAGCAGTATCTATTCATCCTAAAGAAAAGGCAAGATTCTCAGTGATTAGATGTGGAAGTGGGGACAAGCCTGAAGAGATTTACAAAGTAAAGTTTACAAAGAAGTACAACGTATTGAGTTTGAGGTGGGTTGAATATTTACACACTATTTTTCTATGTATTTTTAAATTATTTAGAACAAGGTTTAACCTCTTCAGTCAACTTAAAAAAAACCTTAAGTTATTAAAAATCTACATAAAGTCCAAGATAAGATGCATGCATGAGGGGAACATGCAAACTCTGCTTGAAAAACCCCCAGGTTTGAAACGGGGCTCAAACCCAGGACCTTCTTGCTGTGAGACATCAGTGCTAACCACTGATCCATTGTTCCATTCTTCAATGGAGCACCAAGCAGGCACTTTTAGATGTATACTCTGTGGACATGAGGGCAAAGCTCCATCTTGGATCAGGTCAGGTGATATTGGCAAAAAGATTTATCATGATTGTATCAATTAGCTAATAATTAATATTATGGTTAATAAATGACAATTGCACTTGCATGTAGCTGATGTTGGTCCACCTTTTCCATCATTCCTCATACTCGTTCAGGTGATTAAACATTTGAAAGGTTTCTTAAAAGCCTTTCATTATATTTTATTTTTTGGGTGTCAAACTAAAGGCAAGAACCGAAGGAAGTCATCTGACATCCTAGTTTTCAAATTAAAGTGCACTGTAGCATCTGAAACTGCACCATTTTTGCCCACCAGTGGAAAAAAGACTAAAAACGAAAGCTAAATGTATTCTTCAAAACTGAAGTTGGACAGAAATATTCTGCATGTTCTTATATACTTATACCATAGCTAATAATTTGAAAACAAATACAAAAAGAATCACATTCACAGGCTCTTTATTTCCATTTGAACAATTTTCAGCTATTTTAACGCACCTTAACTGCTTCAATTACAGCAGAACAACTCTGGATTAATCTGAAACTTAAGAGAATTTCCCTCTGAGAAAATAGACAATGTAGTTACTGACTGGTTCAAATTGAGCTGACTCATTCAAGGGGTTTTCTTTTCTTTCTTTTTTTTTTTCGGTGGAAAATTTGGAGCATTTACCTGTAATAAAAACCTAAGCAGACACACAAAAAGGCTGTGGAATTTGTGTGTGAGGGCCCCTTCCACATCGCGCACTTTAATCTTTAATGACACGGTGATGATGGAGTACTCTTGACCTCCATGTTGCACGCTGGCACATGGACACACACCTTAAATCAGCTCCTTTCCTGCGTGCCTTCGTTGGGCCTTAAGAGCTCGGGAGCGCTCCAACAGATTGGCGACTTCCCCGGTTCAACTCGCCAACAATAGGTGGGCTCCTCGCCGGAGCTGGGTAAAGCTGGCCCGCCATTGTCCCGGTTGAAAGCCCAGTTATTCATTGCAAGCGAGTTAAAGAGCTGACCCCGGTGTAACACCGACGGAGCTGGCTAACAACACTGAGGCCCTTTGTCTCCCCCTGCCTCATCTCTGATCACCCTGTAATGAACTGAGCGCTCTGTCGAAAATTTACAGCCTTCGCCCCCTCTTCTCCCTTTCATCCCTCGTTTGGCCTTCTCTTCGTTTTTACTGCTCCCCCCACCAACAGACATAATTTTAAAGCGTTCTCCTCCCTCCACAGCACCTTAAACAATAAGAAAGCTGACAGTGTTATATGGACCATTAATTTCCACTCAATGGATCCCTGTTGTTTCCCCCACATCTTCTCCCGTCGTCTCTCCTTCATTTCATCGGCTCAGTTTTGTTCACCTTCTCCTGTGCGCTGTCTTCGCTCATCAAAGGGTCCAAAGAAGCGCTGACTCGAACGCACGGCGAGTCAAATGTCCCAAACGGATCACCTCCCGCTGCTTTGATGACGGGGCGGTAAACGCTCTGAAAGCTGTTGGTTCAATGACTCACAGAGGTGGGAACCCTAAACGCCCACACATAAACTGATCAGAATGAAGGCTACATAAAATTAAAAAAATAATAATAAATAAAAAATTAAAAAATATATATTGTTTTTAGTTTAGCCATCATTGATAGCTTTCATGAAATATTTCCCCAAACTGGCGGCTGGATTTCTGTGAACTGCAGATGGACCCGGTGTAATAAATCCTCTCCTTGCAATGACTGTGTTTGTGCGTGCACGTGTGTGTGTGCGTGAGTGTGTGTGAGAGTGCGATATCCCAGGGTAAATTGTTTCCTCTAGGCTTTGAGAGGTGGGCATTCAACAGCCTGCCAAAAGAGCTATAGGCGATAATTAAATGATTCCACGCTTGAAAGGAGAAAGAAACAGAGAGAGAGAGGGAGAGAGAGAGAGGGAGATGAGGCAGAAAAGCAGAGAGGAGGAGTGTGTGTGCAAGCGAAAGAGAAACAGACATTCAGAGTGAGGTTTAGCCACAGTGTGGGATGATATCAGACTGTTTAAGCAAACACACACACTGGATCCAAAAGCAGACTGAAGCCAGGGCAGAGATAAAGAAACATCATTAGTCAGCCACACTGGAGAAGTCCTGACTGTGTGTGTGTGTGTGTGTGTGTGTGTGTGTGTGTGTGTGTGTGTGTGTGTGTATCAACACATTTGTACAAATTTAAATGCAATCAGACCAATGTTCTGAACTCTTCACATGCAATGCAGCTGCTGTTTTTCAAATATAAATGTATATTTACAGATTGATCCTTTATCTAACATTCATTACACATGCCAGTGCAAAGCTTAATAAAAGATAAACCAATATCTGATTGGTCACTGGCCAAATGCTTTAAAATAAATTTTATTTATTTGATCAATACAATACAAATGTTTATTTCTCATAATGTGATGTTGAGTGATTTGTGTTAAAAGTGGTCAAATTTCACCAAATATCAGCAAACTGGTATTCTTATGTATAACAGTACACACCAAATTGTCAAAGGGATTAACTACACCTGACATTCTACAGTTTTCTTTTTTTTAAGGCAAACCTTGATCCAGAACAGAGGTTTCAGTAAAGAAAAGAAAATTGTGAGTTAGGTACATTTCAACCACAGTTGTTAGTTCGCTATTATTTTTCTACAAGCATTTGAATGATTTACTGAGGTCCTCAGCTTTTACAACTACGGCTCTAACTCAGAGACGACAATAAAACTTGACTATCTACAGGAAGTACAGTAGTAAAAGGGTCTAGGTAAGATCTATTTATCTCCTATAAGTTCCTGTGAGGGGCTCGCCCACCCATCACCTGAATACTAGGTCTCTTGTTCCCCTGTTTGCAGACGTACAGTATATAAAGTTTTTCAAAGAAATAACTAAGTAAAAGCAAAAACCTCAACGGAAAATGACTGACAAAAATGAATGTCACTGATTAGAAAAGTATTTAAGTTAAAATAATGAAACTGCTCACAATAATAGGGAACGTAATAATAAAAATTAGGGATGCACGATATATCGGCATTAACATTGGGATCGATCAATGTTGGTCATTCTTCTGAATATCCGTATTGGTTCGATAAGTAAAACTGGGCCGATATTAAAGGCACGGTGTGTAGGATTTTGTCAACTTTTTTAGCTGAAATTGAGATAATCACTAATGACAATAATAAAAAGCATGTCTAATCATTGCAGACAAAGACCTTGTTTTATTATTTTTTACCTTATAAAAAGCTGTTTATATCTCCATGGTTGCGTGTCGCCACTACAGGCAGCTGCCATCTTGCACCGCCATCTTGCCTACGAAGGCTCATGAAGGACAAACAGCGGTGGCGGTGTCAAAAATGGTTTTAGTTTTAATACTATATATGTAATATTTGTTGTCTGTCATTGTAGCTGGGATAGTTTTACTTATTAAAGCTCATAATCTTACCACTTGAAACATCACTAGCCCTGAAGC
>NW_013952771.1:188248-191891 GCF_001266775.1 Austrofundulus limnaeus
ATATTTAAATTTGTAACGTGCAACGAGGTGTTAAATTTTTAAAGGAAACAAGTAAACGTTTTATTTTTATATTTTGAATGTATCAAAATAAAAGTAAATATTACAATAAAAAATAGTTGGTAAAATTGCAAATCCTCAAAAAATATTTATGTATTGTAATCTGCCTGTTTGATTACGTTTCCTTTTTGCGGTGACTCACTTCTAAGTTGAGCCTGACTACTTCAGAGTCGTGTGAGTTTGGCTCTATGACACATGATTTGTCTTTTCCCATCTGAGATTAGTTATGTGTTTAGTTATTAGTTATTAGTTATGTCTTGTAACATCTTATGCTACTGGATTTCCATTTTTATCTAAAGCAGGGGTGTTCCATTACCAGTTTTACTCAAACTGAGTACGAGTATTTCAGTTTGGGTACTCACCAATTCCAATTTACTTAGTGAGTTAGAACCTAAACACTAGACATGAAAAAAATATAATTTTATTTAGAACATGATCTGAATGGCCTATAACCCCTCTGACTGGATCAAATCAAATATATACTGTTGTAACGTTTTAAAATAAATGAAAAAAATCACTTGAAATGTAAACTGAGACACATTTAAGGGAGAATCGATGCAAGTAATTCAGTATCAGTGTTGGTATTGGTTCAAAGTATTTGGGTATTTTCTGATCAAAAGTGAATGTAACACATAAATTAAATATGATCTATTCTCAAAACCACAATCATTCTCCTTACCTACAATGTGAACTCCAAGCTTATAATTATGATCCCCGCACGCGAAGCGTAAGTGGGAGTCATATTGTTTATTTATTGATTTATTGATTTATTGATTTACTGATTCATTTTTTCAGTGATTTTTGGTCAACCACATCACAAAAACGGCTGCACCGATCAACATGAAGTTTGGCAGGGCTGTAGATGAGTCCGACCTACACTGTGCCAGCCAACGGTTTTACGATATACCCCATATTTGAGGAGGGGGCTCCTTTCAAAGTGGGGGTGTCTGGACACACAAAAATGTTTATAAGTCAGAAACTGCTCAACACAGAAGCTTCAGATTTATTTTGTTCTTTAGCTCTGATTAAGTGCCCCCCACCCACCGGACCCCCAATATATCTGAAAAAGGGGGGTCTGGACATGCAAAAATGCTTATAACTCAGAAACTTTTCAACATAGGGGCTTCAGATTTCTTTTGTTCTTTAGCTCTGATGAAGCTCTATCCATCAGGCCCACCAATCAGTGCCCCCCTCCTCCCCGGATCCCCAATTTATCTGAAAAAGGGGTATGGTACAGCTCAAAAACTATTAAACATAGAAGATTCAGATTTTTTTGGTTGTTTAGCTCTGTCCATCAGGTCCAAGCACCCCCCCCCCCCCCCCCAAAGGCCCCCACTCAAACCACCACATTTTTGGGATGCACCTAAGTAGCATGAAATTTATTAGGAATAAAGACTTCTGAGTTCTGGTGCATTTGTGCATGCGGGGGTCACTATTTTACCGCTGTGCGGTATCTAGTTATTTTTTAATTCACGAGAAAAGAAGAAATCACATTTTTACTTAATAGACACAAACAAAAAGTTTTTTTCTTCTTAATTCAGTCCTAAATGCAACTTTTGAGATGTGATGTTCAATATTTGAGTCTCTTTCCCCATCTCTCTCATTCAGTGATGGCTGATGGATTTTTCTCCGGGGGGGGGGGGGGGGGGGGGGGGCTACAACTCCATAATAGGCTCATCTCCAAAAGCAATCAAACATGTACTAAGTTGTATCATGATAGTGTATTTATTAAACAAATGAAAATAATAAAACAGCATTGCAATGTCATGTAGTTTTATTTTTTGTACATAAATTTTACCCTTCTGTTACTGAGAAGCAAATTTCTTCATAACTGTGGTTAAAGTCAGGAATGTTTTAATAAGATTCTTCTCTATAGACCCATTTACAGCCTACGTCATCAAAGAGGTGCGCGCAGTGTGGCAACATAAGTCTGGCAGCTAGTGGTGGCTTATCAAGCTATGCTAGCGGGTTATCGATAAATGATCACAAAGCTTACTTTAATAAGTTAACTTTGAGCAATGGCCATCAGCTACCTGATCCATGTACAGTTAATAAATGGGAGGATGTTGGAGCCCCCACCTGCTGGAGCCCCGGAACATCCGGGGCTCCAGACTAACTTCTTTATACAAGTAACACAGTTGACACACATTTCATTTTTATTCATAACATACATTGGCCTCTACTCCTAATTATAAATTGTATGAGCCACTAAAATCTTTAATTTTCCATCATCATTAAATAAGAAGTGGCTGAAAACGTTTTTAACAGTCTGAACTTCACTGGTAAAATAGAACCCAGCTAAGTGCAGTCTGGAGCCCTGCGTTTACATTTTCATCTCACTTTTGAAGATGTGGATGTGATATAACACCCTAAATATCTTTGTTTTATCTTTTAATAGTGCTGACAGATGACGACATCCAAGAACTGAAGGTTGTGGACCCAGATGCTGCAGTGCTGACAAGGTTGGACAATAGTGACACTGCTTCATCTGACGACAACGAAGAGGAGCGTCTAGATTTACCGGAGCCTTTAACTGTTTTATTTAGCACATCATCCGGGGACCTCACACCCGATGAACTAAAGGTGAAATGTGAGGAAACATTTCACCTGCTGAAAACTAAACTACAGCCCTATCAGTGTAAAAGAATGGAAGCTGTAACCCGACAGCAGTCACATTCAAGCGAGTGCTAGCTGTTATAGGTGGTCTATTATTTACCTTCACGATCTTTACAGTCATCCAAAAATCTGACATTGTTTTAAATAAATTGTATTTTAAGCATGTTAATTTTTTGATAGGCTTCGTTGAAATCTGCTTCAATTATTTGGATTGATTTTGAACCACATTGTACATGTACGTATATACACTTTAGAAGAAAATACACAAGTTTCAATTTCATTAAATTGTTTCTTTATTGTTAGACTAGTGACTGTTTATTGGTTTATTGACTTTAAATGTTCATTTCAAGCAATGTGGACCAAATTGCACACATTGCAAAAATTTTCAGAACTCTGTACTTTAATACATTTATGTATTAAACAAATTTTCACATAAAATAAAACTTATACACTACTAATAGACCTTTGCAGGAAGATGACCGAAAACATATCCGACACTAGTTTAACTATAATTTGGGTTACACTGTGAGTCCAAGAACAATACCTCCTTCAGACAGAAAGCCTTGCTGCAGTTTTTTTATTTATTTTAATAGTTTTTCTATTTGTGCTGTACTCAAATTATGTCCAACAACTGATCCTTTAATTTCCTTTAATAAGTGATCTTCAACACTAAGTTTTTGGCAGATCTGCTCTACACTGCCAGTTATTTTTTGAAGTACCCATTGGAAGATGACAGATGTAAGTCCTGTGAGAAAAATCAGTTGTGTAAAGTTGCACTTAACAGTTGAATAAGAAAACTGAGATCCTTCTAGTTTATGTCCTGATGCATCTCAGTAATCCAGGTAAAAAATCAAAAAGAAAATTTTTTTATAGGTTTTCTGGACGGCTTCTTCTCTAATGAAACGTTTAGTCTCTCCTCCAAGAGACTTCTTCAGTCTGAGAGTTTCAGGCAAAATTCAGGCTTTTAAGC
>NW_013952771.1:191915-192968 GCF_001266775.1 Austrofundulus limnaeus
AAAAAAAAAAAAAAAAAAATCCCCCACCCAAACCACTACAATTTTAGGATGCTCCTTGTAGCATGACATTTATTAGGAATCAAGACTTGAGTTCTGGTGCAATTCTGCATGCGGGGGTCATTATGTTACCGCTATGCGGTGTCTAGTTTAAATATATCTTATTTCCCCACAGGAAGTGCCCCAAGCAGCTTTGGAAGCTAGCTGCTGCTATTTTCTCTGGCTAACAGACAAAAAGTTATATGTAAATAACTTAATACAATGCTGATATTGCTGTAATGGTTTGTACAAGGTGATTACATGAACCACTTTGAAATATTTAAGATTGGAGCTGGTTTAAGATGGCAGCGATACACTTTGAACTTAAATCACCAATCAGGTCATAATAAACCACTTTCTCCAAAGTAAAGTCATTCAAAGATCTATCTGCAACAGGTAAGGTATTAGTTGTTCATAACCTTTCCACAGAACTTCAGTCCAAAAGATCTGAATTATTGTTTTAGTGGGGATTTTACATGTTAAAGGTTGTACAGGTTGGTGATGCGATGAAAGATTTGCAGAGAGATGGTGATGAAAACGTTCAGTTTTTAGGATCAAAAATGAATACCGTAATAAAACCCTTCCCAATCTGCTAATTTCTATATGTTAAACTCAACAAGAACCCAAACCTGCTGATATTTCTGACCTCTCATATTGAGTGTACTATCATTCTGTCAGTATTCATTAAAGCTTCTCTTCTTTAGACCAGGGGTTCTTAACCTTTTTGACCTCGGGGCCCATTTTGTTGTACACAGAGTGGCACGAGGCCCAGTCAGACATTACTAATGTATGGATCAAAATGATAATTATTCTAATTAAATATTGGTTTAATTTTTATTGTATTTACATCATAACTAAACTATCATAACTAACATAACTAAATTAAATACACAAAGTTTAAAAGTAAAACTCCTGTCAAATAATCACAAGACATGATTATAACAAACATTTTTATATTGTAACCTGCCCATAACAATTATTTGAAGAAATACAACAGTCAGTCAACAGACCACTCAG
>NW_013952771.1:196528-197808 GCF_001266775.1 Austrofundulus limnaeus
ACTTTTATGATTAGACTGAAGACTTTCCTTTTTGATAAATCCTATAGTTAGGTTTAGGTTTCCTGAATTATTCTTCAGTTCTGCTCCTTTATACTTAGACTGCTGGAGCACAAACTATGCACATTTCCTCACTCTGCTGTTGTTTTTAGTCTCTCTTCTCTACATTTATTGTAATTATTCTATCATGTTTTTTCTTTGTTTCTTCCAGGAGAAGGCCTGGACCAGTCCCGGACCAGTTCTGCTGTGTTTACCTGTGTCTCTTTCCTGTCCCCCAACCAGCCAGTCGAGGCAGATGGCCGCCTGTCCTGAGCCTGGTTCTGCTGGAGGTTTCTTCCTGATTAGCAGGGAGTTTTTCCTCCCCACCATTTACTCAGGATGGGAGACTGTGATGAAGTGATTCAACGCAGCCTGCTGGTTTCTTCTTTAGATTATTCTTTTTATGTACAGTGCCCTGAGACAACTTAGTTGTGACTTGGCGCTATATAAATAAACTGAAATTAAATTAATTAAATCAAAAATTGTCTACAGCATCATCTGTAATAAATCAGCAAATTAAGCAGGCATGTTTTGTTGCCAACAATTATGAATCATGATAACATTTGTCCTGATGCATCTCAAAAAYCCAAGTAAAAATTGAGCAGGTCCTCTGGATGGKTTCTGCTTTGTTGAAAGCCTCCAAGGGACTTCTTCAGTCTGAAAYAGTCTCTTGGAGAAGAGGCARAAGTAAAGTAAAAGATGGTGCTAAGAGCTTATAGAAGTCTGTGATGAAAGATATTGAGGGAATCATTTCACTAATGGTTATAATCTGTAAAAAATGCAAGGAATATTTGATGTTTTGTAACCCAATTTCACAAAATCCCTGATGAGTTTGAGTCACATTAACAAAAAAAAATCATTTAATGTTGTAGAAATTATGTCAGAAGCATACAAATTCAAATGAAAAACATAAAATTGCATATTTTGACAGCTATTATGGCTTTAAAGATAAAGTATTTGTCTTGCTCACTGCAGAAGCTCAATGCCATTGCTTCAATAAATAAATTACCAAGTGCAACAGTTTTGTTGTTGCATAGATGTAGAAATCCAGTGAAGGTTTAAATCAAGCTTTGAACACTACTGTGCAAGTGCTGAAGTAGATACGACTATTATTTGGTTTATAAGAAATAAACATCCACTAACCATGTGTGAATAAATCTCATAAAGCAAAATAAGGTTTTCACAAAACTATGTCAATTGTAAACATTTTAGAATACTTATACTGTAATATACAGTATAAATAC
>NW_013952771.1:197986-235163 GCF_001266775.1 Austrofundulus limnaeus
AGCCATCCTCTTCTTCATCAGAGTTGATTGAATGCAAGGCGTTACCTCGCTCGCTGAAGAAATTCCTTTTCTCAACCTGCCAAATGAAACATCTGGGGATGAGGGGGAGGAGGAGGGTGGCGGATGGGCTGCGAGCGCGGCTGTGCGTGGGGTAGCGTGTGGTGCTGGGGCCGTTGCACAGGCTGCATCTGGGGCTGAGGGTGATTGGGGGGATACGTCGATGGGTACGGAGGATGGGTCTGTACCGGGTGGGGCTGCGGCACAGGGTGGGGCAGAGGATGAGGAGGTGCGGTGGCTCGGCGGGAGAGGTGAGGCGAGCCCAGGAGATTGTGCGGGATGATGGCCACAGGTGAGTCCTGGGACTCTCCCTGGGTCGATAACGTCCTTACAATGACCTCTCTGGCCTCCAGACCTTGAATCCTGTTTAAATCCACGCTCACATAGTCGGCTGTGGGGAACAAGACCTCCGCTATCTGCATTCACAAAGGAACCACAATGTTTTTTACCAGAAATTCACTCAGAATGACCAACATTCAATATTACACTGCTCAAAAAAATAAAGGGAACACTTAAACAACGCACGCTAAGTCCAAGTAAATCAAACTTTTGTGAAGCACATTCAACTCTGTACAGAACAAAGTACTCAATGCAAATATTTCATTGATTAAGATCGGGAGTTAGCGTGCGTTGTTTAAGTGTTCCCTTTATTTTTTGAGTGGTAGTGTTCCCTTTATTTTTTTGAGCWGTGTACTTCCTTTGCAGCTCTTTCTTGATATAAGCAAACAGGTGTTTGCATCATTTATGGCTGCTGTAACATGATTGTGGAGAAATATCAGTTAAATGCGTAAATGTAAATAATTATGACTTTAGGATGTCACGAGCTTTACCAAACTAACCTGTTTCAGTAAAACAAGTAGCTTTGTGTGTCATTAAGTTAAAATCCCATTAAAGCTTGTTGCATTTTTAATTGGATCACAGGAAACTCAACTTGTGCTCCTCCTCTTGGATCTGTGTTCAAGCTCTACACTTTGCTCCAATCGTTCAGTGTTTCAGAACAAATGAGTCGAGGTGGTGTTAAAGTACCAGAGATGCCTGCAACTATAGTAATGATTGAATTAAACAGAAACCTTCAGCAAACAGAATAAGATTTGAAACCTGTTCAAGGGAGTTTATTTGATATTAAATGTTTGTGAAGGATCATGTTTGTCAAGGGTTAATACCGTTTTTTTWAAATTTCCTTTTTCAAGTTTTGGGCTATTTAGTTAAAGCCAATTCCACAGTACTCTCCATAGCATCCTGGCTTTCAGTGAAATACCATACGAGTGTGCAAACACAGCAAAGCATTAACTGTCAAACTGATAACGAGCACAACAGAAGCTGTCACAGGTCATTTTGTGGATGGATCTATCATTCTTGTCCCTCAACACTGGATATGAAATATTAATCTTTTCTCCAGGAGATGGCAACAGAGATCTACTCACAGTAATAACCCTTGAGGAAGGGAAGACAAGTCTCAGCCAGCTGGAGCTGTAGTGTAAGATTAGAAAAGAAAGACTATAAAGGGAAATGGTACCTTTTGTCCCTTTGTGCAAACAGCATAACCAATTACACTGGCACCGTTGGAGGTTCCTGAAGGTGTCAGAGGGGGCGGCTTCCAACGGACCTGCAGGACCCCCGGTGTCTGACCGCACTGGACCTGCACCTCCTGGGGAGGTAGAGGGGGCCCTGAAAAAGATATGCATATAGTGGATAAAGAGAAGAAGAATAGCTCAACGGTGTTTGAAGATGTTTTGAATATTTGATCAAAAATGAAACCAATAACTCAGTATTCTTATTGTAACATGGCATAAATTAAGATTATTCTAACTTCAGAAGAAAATTTCAAATTTGGAGAAGCTTTATTCTGACCTGATTGATGAGCTAATGGCTGGTGTGAAAACTCCAGTCTCAAAAATCAGAACTGTTCAGTGCTGCTCTAATTCTACACTGCTGTCAGTTTTGCAGTACTCAGGCAGAAATATTACATTTCCACAGGAAGTGCCTCTAGGTTGAAAGTGCTACAGCTGCCTGCTGCCGTCGCCATTTGTGTTGGTAAATTACCATGGATTTCTTTGTGAAAGTTTCTCCAAACTGAGGTCATTCTCAGAGCAAGTTACAACAGGTAAGATATTCGTTTTATGGCATTTTCACAGAACTCTGTTTCATAAATCTCAACTATTATTTTAAACAGTACAGAGATACAATCTGTCAAGACAGAGCTTGTTCAGAAATTTACTTCATAAGATGAATTTATTGTTTTAATCTCAGGTTTTTATTATACACAATCATTTTGTTTTTCCATTGAGGGAAGGTGTTAATGTTGGTAGAAAATTTCAAGTTTGCCCACATTCAATCATCAGCAGAATCCTGGTGCCAAATTCTCACTGACAATTTTCTACGAAGAGGAACACAGTTTGCCGTTTCCACAATCTGTCAGTGCTGCCTGCATACTAAACAACATGCCATCTGTGCAGCGCTGCCGYTCACCTGGAGTCAAACGGTGAGCGGCAGCAGCAGTCAGCAGTATCTGCAGCAACATGCAGCTGACGTGTCTGGGAATCTACGTCGATGCARTTTATTCACATTTATTTTATGTTTTTTTTTAAATTACACTTCCCGACAGCGGACAACACAGACTTGCAGCAGCAGCAGTGGTTGTTTGGAGATTCCATTTTCTCTTGTCATTTTCAAACTGCACCTCCCATAAACAAGCTCCCTCCATAAAGTGAAATGACCATTCAGACTAATATTTCACAGGAGCCACTTTCATTAATTCTGGAAAACAAATGGCAGAGGCTGGCAGTGAATTGTTGGCGGCTCCGAACTAATGTTGACAAAAAAAGTATCGCTGAGGACTAATGAAGTGCCTTGTTTGAAGAACATGCTGAGTGGAAAAAGCCTAATGCAGGGCTTCCAGACACTGTCCTCCTTATTGACAACAGTTGTCTACCACCCATCCTGACACTATTTCAGGTGCCTCTAATTAACATGTCCAATAGACGGATCATTTAATGAACTCTCAGCATGAGTCCACATCAGCTGCCAAAAGGGAAAATGTCAATTCAAGACTTCAAGCATCAGTTTCTCTCTGTTCTCATATATTTTCTGTCTTTAATGTCGTAACTGTTTTTTTTTTCTTCTCATTTCATATTTGGTTTTAATTTTGCCTAACAAATAACTAACAGCAATGTAGTTAAATGGTTCCAGTAAATCTGGAAATGTCAGGCAACAGGACTGCTGGCAACAGAACAGCAGCAAYGAGCCTCGTGGGAGAAAAAGTATTAAAGATCTAAGCCTACTGTTTACACTCATTTGGCTGAGGGAGATGCTTGTTTCCAGTACAATGCATTTCTCTTTTCATTGAATACTTTCTCAATGATTTTTAATTACATCTGATTTTTCCTGTAGATGTGTCTTTATCTCAGTCAAACAAGCACAGAAATGTAACCGGGATCMAAAGAGAGAGGTAAGATGTTTGGCAGGACTGAATCTGTGATGGGCTTTTAGTGAACGGATCGTTTTGTTGTTTGGAAATTACCTGCTTTCCCTTTCATAGAAGGATAGTCTCCTTTTACCCAGATTGCACCTTTAACACAAAACCCAAGAACTACATTTGCTCTTACAAAAATGCTTCCAGCTACAAAAAGCTAAAAATGTAACCTAACATTAAATAAACTAAATTAAAAGCTGGTAAACAAGAGCAATGCTTTTGTTGCTGAAAAGCTAGACCATCATCCACCAATCTGTTGGAGMTAGAAAGATAAAAAGACTGATTTGTTCAGAGGCTGACCAAACATTTTGCATACAAATACCAAAGTATAAAAGTCTCCAATACCCCAAACATCTGTTTCCAACTCATGTGGTGCACAGGTAGGTTTGCCTGGCATAACCAAAACTTACAAACAGGACAACACTTAAAAAAATCCATGCAAACAGAAACCTAAAGAATTAAATCTGTAGTTCTGAAGCATGAAGAAATTGACAGGAAATGCTGTTTCTACGACCACGTTTGATTTCTGCCAAAGAGGCAGAGGGTCTCTTAAAATGTTGAAACACTGGGGGCTAAGCCCAACACTGAAATATTTTCATTTTCTCATGACATCTGCATAATTGTTAGGTACATTTAAAGCTAAAATATTTTAGGATGTACTGTAACAATTATAGATTTTTTTATTAACAAGAGAATAAAATGCAGRACCCTAAAATATTTGAAATTTGAAAATATATTAACTAATAAAAAACCCTTGTCCTTTTATGACAGGTTGTTCTCAGGATGTGAGAAACAGTAGTCTTTGTCCATGACAATCTCATATWAATATAATAACCATAACAATCCTTTCTGCCTGCTGAGCTCAAGCTGGATAAAGATACAGATCACCCCTCGTAACTTATTTGATTATTAGATGAAACATCTCAACTCTGCTTCTGCAGCAACACAGTGCAGCTCCACCTCCAGCCTAACGTGCACCGACCTCTCCAACATTCTGATATCTGCACCACAATTGAGCTAGCACACTGTTATGATGAACCTTTCTGGCACTTCATGAGCATAATTAAAGTGTCATTGTGCACAAAATACTGTATGTGATGCAGGTATTATGAAGTAGACTGTTGTGTGTAAAATAAAGAGAAAGCACAACCCAGTGAGWGTGTTTTTAGGCAATTTTTTAAACTTTCCTACTATATTAGGAGCTYAATAAATAAGATGAAATCTGTGTGTGTGTGTGTGTGTGTGGGGGGGGGGTTATATTTATTTTTTTCGTATTAATTTATTTCAGAAATTAAATTTTTGAGAGTGATACTTGATTGCAAATTGCATTGGAAGGCTCATATTGAAAATGTAAAAGCTAAAATGTCAAAAACTATTGCAATATTAAATAAAATAAAAATACTTTCTAAATAAAAATCACTATACATTTTATACATTTGCTTAATAATTCCATACATGGCTGACTGTGTGGAAATCTGGGGAAATTCTTATAAAACCAACACAAAACCTGTCTACATTCTTCAAAAGAAACTATATGAATTATAAATGCATCAGATTATTGTTGTCCAACTAATGAAATATTTCTTACACTGCATACTTTAAAATTGCATGATTTAGTAGGGCTTAGAACAGCACTGACAATGTACAACGCTTATATTAAACTCCTTYCACTTTGTATACAGAAGTAGTTTGAAATTAAACAAACAAAAACTATGAATAAAAAAAGAAATGCCTATTCAAAAAACAAAGATTAGGATAAATATTAAAAACAATTGTACTTGTGTTAGGCAGATTTATGTGTGGAATAATCATTGTGAAGAGTGAAAACTGTTTTTTACTTATTAAATTTAAAACAATGTATGAAAAATATTTGTTACACAAATAYAGCAAGGTTTGATTATGATTGTTTGCTCTTTGATTTTGTTACAAATTAGGTTAGAATTTCATTTGAGATTTCCWTTAGAAAAATCTATAGAAAAGACGTTGCTGTTTTGATTTCTGTAATGTATGTATAAAAAGCTTATGCTTCTACCTACATTTTTTTGTCTATACCTTGTGTTTTTGACATTGATCATGACAGGAATTCAAATATTGAATTCGGTTTTGTTGTCATTGTTCTGTTTTTATGTTGTCTTGTAAATGGAAAGCTTAAAAATGACAAAAATAAATAAAGAAATTCAACAAAATTCTGGCATAGGGTTTAGAGCTAAACCCCAGAGTGTTCAGCCCGAACACACAAATACATAAAGCATGTAAAAACATTTCTTTTCTTTACAAAAGAAATTCAAGTGTGGGTTTCAGAGACTGACCTGCAGACTGAGTGCAGAACTCCACAGAGATTTCCCCTTTTTCCCTTTGATCCATTGGAAGCTGCCAAGGCACCTGATGTGGCTGTGCGACAACCTTGACCTTGTAAACTGTCATTGGCTTCAAGTTTAAAAACTTGTACTTGTAGCCCCCAGCCTTGACCATGTCGTACTCTGCACCGTTGAGGAAGATGGTGTGACTGTAGTTGCTGTTGCTGGGCATCCAGGAGAGCTCAGCAGAGCACTGCGTGATGCTGTCCACCCGTAGGTAGTACGGCGCCACCACCACGTCTTTACCAACCAAAAGAGTGCACCGCAGCTCGTCTGATGGGCCTCGGTCTGTGATGCTCTGCACCGAGATCCGATAGGTGTTTGTGATAAGATTGAGCTTTTCAATGAGAGACTTTGTCCTACCCCCGTAGGGGACACTCATCCGAACCTCCTTATCAACCAGTACATTGTAGCCACTGATGGAGCCCCATCCTGGTGGGACCACAGGAGGATCCCAGCCAATAATCACACTCTTAGCCAGTTGTTTGATCAGGGTGATGCGACGAGGATAAGGCACAATGTCTTCACCGACCTCATCAATGTTGACGTTCAAGGTTCCTGTCCCATTGCTGCAGGAGCCAAGGAAGTCCACGCCCAGGCTGCTAGTACTCAGACAGTCGAGTTTACTGTCAGGCAGCAGACTGCTCAGGCCCACTCTTGTTCCTGCACTGGCCAAATGTCGCTGAGGCCCCAGGCTACTGTGGTTGAGGTAACCAGGTTCTTTAGCTACTGTGTCCCTRTGCTGGACGGAAGGCTTCTCCTCATCGTCAATGAAATCCACAAAATTGGATGGGACAAGTCCCCGCTGTCCATCCAGCAGCTCTCCTGGACAACAAAATGAGTTTAGTTAGTGATGTGGTGATGTGTTAAAGTAAATAAGATTAACTTAAAAAAAAGAATGTATAACCTTCATAAAAGCCATCATCGTCCATTGTTCCATATATGTAGAGGTACTTCCCGGCCACTAGGGGGAGCTCTGCTTCTGGATGCTCATTAGGCCCATCATATGGATTGTAACTAATGAAATTATAAAGAAACAACTGAACAAATCAGACACAAATATTTTTTGCCTTTATTTTAGCTTTTATCATCCTTTTGTCAGCTATACAAAACAATAATAATATTTTAAAAATAGATTTTGTAGAAGCTGCTTTGAGAAAAGTGTTTATTTATAATGTTTATTTAATTATTTATTTTACTTTGAGACAACAGCACAGTTTTGTTGTCAACTTTAACCCTCTTTCACAGAAACGTGTTTCTTGCATTTATTTGACTGACAGCTGATTGTTTTATCCTTGAAAACAGCTAATCACCTATAAGACAACACATGGCAGGTATGTTAAGAAAAGTTAACTATTCTCTGCAAATAATTTCCCTTCGTCCACAACTTGTACATAAATAGACTGTTAAATTTAACTAAAAACTGATTTTCCACAAACCCTTTATCCAAAGGTGAACCTTCCTTTTTACAGTTTAAAGGTTTTGTAACTAAAAACCTCCTGATACTTAAACAAAAATACAAAAATAAAAATCCAACTTAAAGCACTGTTAAAAAGCTTTCTAATAGTTGTGTCATAATAACTCATGGAAGGTGAACAGGTGTGCTTACCTGTATCGAGCAACACACAGACGAACCTTCCCTGTGAAACGTGGTTTGGACCTGGTTGTTGAGCTGAGCTCTTTGTCCATCTAAAGAACAAAAACACAAAGTCACTCTGTTTTTAATTGACTTCAGACTCAGACGTTAAGATTGTTTGAGCTCAAAAGTTCTAAATTTTTTTCGTCATACAAAGGGAATAAACTAATACCAACACCTATGTAATTGTATAATAAAAATATATAAATGTTCAGACATATTTTCTTTGCTGTTGAATCTTTCATCAAATGTTTCGACTTTATAAATGTTAACGTTTTACTGTATTCAGTCTGAAGTTCCTTTTGGTTACTGCCACTACCACTAATGGTTGCTTAGTGTGGATTATTAAGTCATTTCTTCAGAAAAGTTGTCTGGGTAAAAGACAATCTTTTAGGATCTTTACTATTTACATGCTCTGTTTTTCTCAGCTGGAAAACATCACATGAACGAATTAAAATGATTATCAGGCTAAACAGCAATAGAACAAATGWGTGGGGTGATGATTTTCTTTTAAATCCTCGTTTTAATGGTTGTTTTACTTTCAAGTTTTATTTGGTCACAAAATTATTTAGACATTAAACACAGGCTGAGGTTCACCATATTYCTTTTGTTTGATATAAATGAGGCGTGTCCAGGCGATTTGGAATAGAGAAATATTCATTAAAGTAAGAAGAACACAGGATGCAGGCGGACACTAGCAGGTACCTCAGAGAGGAACGCTCGTGCTGGGCTGCTGGCCCGACAGCGACTGAGGAATGTTGGCTTAACAGAGAGGAGCTCAGGTTTGTCTCCACTGATCTGGAGCGGCCGGATGAACTCTGATATCAGAGATCTGCTTGTTGGAACCTCGGTCCCTGTGGAACAGAGAGTCTGTCAACAGATCCTCACAACACTAAATAACAGAACTAATATTACAGTGCACAAACGTATACTTCATGYATCATGTATGTGAGTGTGTTAAAGTATATAATCAGCTGTAAAAAAAAACAAAAACAGGAAGCTTTAGGGGTTAATTAGTGTCATTTATTGTCCTAACAAGAGACAGGTACTTAAAGGTTTCTCATCTCATTAAAGAACAGATTTCTCACCTGACGTGAACAACATGTATTTATTACCAGCTGCCATCAAAGGTTTTCATAAAGACTGGACCAAAACAATTTAGTAAAAATAGGTAATTAAATCTGAACAATATTTTTCTCATACTGATGGTTATTGTGTCCCTAAATTAAAAATTGTGACCAGACGAAAGCTACCATGTGCGTTTCTTCACCCAAAAAACAACAAAAGTGACTGAAATCAAAACATTATTCAACTGTTGTGTGCCTAAMTGGTCTTTTGAGGTTCAAAAAACACAAACAGCAAAGGTTTAATCAAACCGCAAGTGCGCATTAGAAATAATTTGTAACAATTTTAGTAGCAAATCCAATTTATAATTGATGCTGTAAGCACTGATCATCTCTGTGCTACCTTTCTCGGTCGGCGCAGCCAATCCATTTAGGAGCTGGGATAAGGATTTGTTGGGGGATCCGGGGGATTCGCTCACAGTTAAGGGTTCGCAGCTGAGGATGTCAAACTTCCCAGCCTGGAGCCGGAACTTCTCCAGCTCCTTTGACAGCAGGTTGAACTGCTCACTCTGAGACCGACATTTCTCCTCCAGCTCGCGGACTTTGGCCTGGTGACAGTGAGGGGGGAGAGTCATCGAATCAGGAAAAGAGGGAAGGCAGGGTGGGAATAAAAGGGATAGTGACAGAAAAGAAAAACACATGAGCTTCATGGTGTGAACAGAAACACTCTGCATGTGTACAGAGACACAAATACTAACCACTGTTTACACACATTTACAGATCTTCTAACACTTACTGGACTTATCAAACAGACCAGTCATTACAGAGGAAAGACAGATCAAATGAATTTCTGTTACACCTGACATGTGACATGCATCACTACAGTACAATAACATTATAAGGCCACAAAATAAAACTAAACAATTTGTTTTAGAGCATGAGAATGATGGTGTTCTACATGTTTCTTATTAGTTTCATACCATATWAAGCTCAAAACCAACAATTTCATCATATGAATTGGAAGGGCATGTTTACTTCAAATCTGAAATGTGCTGCTGTAAGACATAAAATGTGTAGTAAAGCTATAGCTCAGATCTTTTTAAAGGGATCCCCAATTAGTTGTAACATTAGACTTTATTTGATAAACATGTATTTTAACTGTAAAATAAAGACTGTAAAAATACTGTAGGCGGTTTAGTTTTGTACATTTTTAAAAATATATTTTAACACGGACAGAGCCATTTTATTTACACACAAAGCATTCTGGGTAAATGATGGCGTGGATAGGTCATCGGAGCGAGGCTGCTAGCGAGCTATATCCACCCTGAAGGTTAATCTTGGACAATATCTGATGATCGACTCTTTTAACCAGAGAGCGTTGACAGAGAGGAGAAGGTAGAAATGACTCAGCCTGTAACTGAAAATATGGATGGAGGACAACAGAGCTGCTTCATGGAAGAAGAACCTCAGCTTAGTCTGTTAGCCTTTGTGCTAGCACTGACGCTGTATTGCCTTATAGGTATTTGCTCGGCGCTACCGCGACAAACTAACAAGCTAAACTGAGGTCCTCCATCCATATTTTCAGTTACAGGCTGAGTCATTTCTACCTCCTCCTCTCTGTCAATGCTCTCTGGTTTCATTTAAAAGAGTCGATCATCAGATATTGTCCAAGATTAACCTTCAGGGTGGATATAGCTCGCTAGCAGCCTCGCACCAAGGACCCATCCATGTCATCATTTACCCAGAATGCTTTGCATGTAAATAAAATGGCCCCGTCCGTGTAATATATTCTTAAACTTTTAGTTTAAAAATGATAAAAACTAAACATCCTACCGTATTTTTACAGTCTTTATTTTACAGTTAAAATACGTTTATTAAATAAAGTCTAATGCTACAACTAATCGGGGATCCCTTTAAGTCAGGTTTCATGAAAAAACTTATAAGCAAATAGTGTCACCTGTTGTAGACAGCAGTACAGTGACCTCAGTTTTGAGACAGTTTATTTCTGACCGGAATGACAAGATAACAGCTGATCAGACCAGTGCCAAGCCAAAGTGGATTGTGGTTGTCTTATAAGAACTCCAGTCTTAAAAAAATTCAAGCTCCAAGATTTCAGACGACCAGGTGAAAGTGTCTGTTAAACCCACATGTTGATTTTTCAACACTCTACCAGCTACTTGCACCTCAACYTGGTGAGGGCATTAACATCAATAAAAGTTCATCTGATCGGCTAAAATACAGTTTTAGGATGCAGAGCATAAATGTGTGGTACATAGCCGTAACAGCACAGCCTGAGTCTGCAGCAGAAATCCCTTAGAGTGTCCAAATTTAGTTGGTTTTGGTCTTTTCAAGGCATGACGACAATAAGAAAAACATCAAAGAATGGCTGCTGTGCACTTGAAGAGCAGGAACATCTGATGCATGAAATCACACCTAAAGACTGAACGTAATTGTTTGGGCAGGTGTAAAAATAACTCCAGGTGCTAAAGTCTGTTTTCACAAGTGGAATGACACCGTTCACTAATCAGCAGTCTGAAGCTAAGATTCTGTGAAAGACACTGAAGCTACTGTGGAATATTCCTGCTCTGCCCAACAGACAGCTCCAGTTTGTGCTGCACAGGAACTCTTGAGTCCAATWCATGCATACAGGACGCTGCTAGATAGAACATGCTGCTAGCAGACTGACAGAAGCGACATTTCTACGTTTATGAGACAATTAGTAAATTAGGAAATGTTAGTTTTAGAAGGATCCCAGCGTGCTCAACTGTATGGCAGTAGACAGCTTTCACACACATGCTGGCTGACACTCATGCAAACCTACAAAGTAAAGAGATCACATTTGTTTATCGCTGTTTGACAATGTTTCAGTTGATGAAAATACACAATTTCACATCCACAATGTTGACATCTTTAACAACACTTATACTGTGAAATATGCTTTTAAAAAAACTGAAATAATAAAAACGTTATGCTAAAATGTCATCAGCAATTRCTTGTCCTCTGATACAATCATTTACAAAAAAAAAAAGTCCTAGCCATCCCCTATTGTATTCTATTCAATTTAAGGAGTCAGACATTTTTGTATCCTTTTTAAAGAAGCCTTGAGTAACATTTTTGTGAAAAGRCAGCCTGCAGATTTATGGTCAGGATGGTCCAGAAAGCTCTCATGGGCAAGCGTGAGGGAAGAGAAGCAGATAGCCAATATCTGGGGAAATAAGTTATTAAAGAAAAAAGTTCCCTGAAGATCTAAGACAAGACCTAAGRGATGAATCATTCTTCACTTGACTGATCTACTTTGTGCCACATAGCATTTCAAATCTTACTTCTAACATACGAAGCTCTCAACAACCAAGCTTCATCATATACTGTATTAAAGATCTTTAAGTGTCTGTGACACCAATTTTTTGTGATAAATGTGATTGCACTTTTGGAAAGGTAACATAGAAAACACATTGCAAAAGCAATTGTATACCACTGAGATGAACAGTTGTTGAGATATTTGCATGTGAAGTAACAGGAAGTGATGTCAAAGGGGAATGTCTGACTGTAAACAGAGCATTGCTACAATGGTCACAACACAGACAGCAGGGAATTTTCTGATGTTTCTTTAGATAATTTTAGTCCCTATAAGAAAAAATGAAGAAAATTCAAATTTGAAATAATAATGGGYCTCATGCAAGAACCGTTCGTACGCACAGATTTGTTCTTAAGTTGTGCGTACGAGTGATTTAGGAGAATTTGTGGCATTCACCAATGTTTTCGTATTCTACGATTTTTTTCAGATACGAACAAAATTCACGAGTGGTCCAGACCTGTCGTATGTTTTACGAGCAGTCAGTCTGCTGTTATCCAGACGGGTTTTCCTCCMTAATAACTTTATATTTCGCTATTTAGAAAATATTTCAAGTTGAAAATAAATCACACTCTGTGATTATGTTGACAGTAGGTTATTCTGTTTGAACTTGAATTAGATTTTAACAACATTAATTGATTAGATGAAGTTAAATTGTCTTTTAATGCTGTTGTATAACACTACAATATTAATATGAAGATCTCAAACTAAAAAAACAACTTAAATTATGCATTAATTGAAGTTTGGAGACGTTTTAAAATGCGTCTTTTCAGAACCGCATCTGTCACTTCGACCGCAGGGAGGGGGGAGACGGCCAGGTAGGGGGGTGGGGGGTTGCGGTGCGCAACCACCCTTCTTCTGAATAAATGTAAACACAGTAATACAGGTGTTTACACTTAAATTAAAAAAAATATTTGACCAAAGAAAAACCGGAGCWGGACTAGAGAGAGATGAATATGATTTATATTTTATTTCTGTGACTGTAACGACTCACAGGAGACACGACATTAACAGCACATTTCATTCATTTAAGCAGCTCCTTTAATTCCACATGACGCTGCTAAAGAGAACAAATTTTTCTCGATCTCGGAGAGCAGGATTACAATCTCCGAACTCGTAAAGTTCTTCTTTTTTACTTTGCGATGTCGTTTATGAATGGATACTTCCTGGTATGTGGGGCAGGAAACATAGCCTTATATGGTGTTTTTGGGGTGGTAATTATGTTAATCTCCTCTCGTGTGCACGAGCAGCTGGATAGAACAGGTGGAATTCACGCAGCTCATTTACACACTTTTCCTGAAGATAGAAGAGTTTGTTGAATCTGACGTGACATGTTCGTACGAACCCTTCATACGAACAAAAGTAAGAGAAATTTAGGATAAGAATACGAACATGTTCTTGCATGAGGCCCATTGTTTTAATAAACAAAAACCAGGGAGTTTTCTTTCTTAAAGAGTTCCGCTTTGATGTCACTTCCTGTTTCATTTTAGCTGAGCCAAATTCAAAGRAAAATATGCCAGTTATGTGACAAAATGGGTTAAATCGTGTTTTATGCCAAATTTCCTAAATATTATGATATTTTCTTTGACTTTTTATATTTTAAGTAWAGGCATGTCACAGGTACTTTAATGTTCCACATTTTCYTAACAAAGCACTTCAGACTCTCAGGTTTACTTGTAGTTCCTATAGTTTCAGTACAGATGATATCCCCAGCATCTTTAATAAATAAAAAAACAAGTTCCATGCTTTTAGAAAACCAACAGATGATATAAGCTTGGTCAGTTTTTAAAAGTTTAGCTGTGTTAGGTGCTTCTGTCACGCTTCAGTGACTGAGAGGATCCTCAATCATATTCTAYAGACTGATTATCTAAAGGCAAAGACTGGACTGAAATAAATAGCAACAAAGAAACCTTTGACTTCTAGAGCCTGACGTATTGTTGCACAAGACCAACTTTAAAGATCACAAGCATGTCTGACTCCCAGGAAGTAAAATGTAAAAATAATGAGGACTGCACCAGATTTTTCACGCAGTGCAGTTTGTATTTTTCTCCCACTTCTGATTGCATTTTCACACAAGTAGAGATGTTTTTCACAAACTTTAACTGATAATTCAAAAGGAACTTTACTCAGTTACACGAGGCAGACAGTTAAATTAATMTTTTTAATGCTTTTTTTTACAAGTTAAAAAACCCTCTTAATTAAGAATTGTTYCAGTAACATTTAATTTGTTCATGCCTGGTTTATAACTCATGTTACTTGTTCACTACCACTTAGCCAGGTGAAGATATTTAATGTTTATCTTTGCTATCTGACATGTCTTCTACAGGTGATCAAGCGGTTGTCTGTAGGAGGAAAGACTTCAAAAACATCATGTTAATAAATAAAAACAATTCTGAAATACCTGCATGCTGTCCAAGTGGTTCTGTTTAAGCGTAAACATACACCCGTACAGTTAAAAAAAAAGAGATGTAGGGAAAGAAATAACACAATTACACATGTGATCACTCATTCGCATCCTGAAAACATAGTATTTCACCGTTTCACAATGCTCATTAAGCACAGACAGAGACTTCATAAAAATACAAAGTTCTAAAATGTGTTTCAAAAGTTGGTTTAACACTCTGGGTGAGGCAGAAGCTACTGAACAGGTTTAAACCAGGACGATAATCMCACACTCCCAGAGTTCAGATACTCACCTCTAACAGATGGACAGCACCTTCATGTTCCTTTTTAGCTTCAACCTGAGCCTGAGAAACACAGGAACATTTCACTCATGCAACAACAGGCTCAATGGATCAGATTTGGTAGTACAAAGAACATGATTATTACTTTTTCATTTTTAGTCTACAGAAAGTGGATATTTTTCATGCTCTGTCAATATTCCTGAAATGAGAGTGGCTCTTAATTTAGATGTGTTAGATGATGATAGATTATCAGCAACACACTGCAAAACACACCGAAAGACCAAAACTATGTCAAATTAAAATGACATGATGTAGCAAAAATAAAGTTGCTAAAACTTGTAGATTTTCATTATTTACTCATTTATTCAGCTCATAGTTTCTCTTTAAACCAGAATCTAACTAAATAGAAATAAAAACACTCCTTCTTTGTCTACATAGGAAAATGATCAACTGATGGATTCACATAAAATTGCTTCATATTTAGTTGTTGAGGTGAGGCCATTCTTTTCTCTTTTTTAATTTTTTTTCCAATATAGTTTTCATGACGTTTATTTATATAAAACTACCAGGCTGCTTGTGGATTTCAGTTTCAGGCCCCTAAAATCTGACAGCTTTATTGGTCATTAAAGTATAATGTTCTGCATGGTTTGGTTTTTCATCTTATAATTATTTACTCAAAGAACTTCTCAGTAAACATTCAGCATGYAGGCAAAAAATTGTTAATCCTAAACTGAATTCTTGTGCAAAGAAACACTATTTCAAGTTTGAATTTTCAAAGTGGGTAATTAGGGAYGCTTCTGTAGTATGCGCAAAAGGAAAAAGTATTTAATAGAAAAAGACAGYGACTGTGAAGGAACAAAGCATAATACGTGACTTTGTCTTATGGGAACTAGAAACATCTGTTCCACATAAATATAGGAGCATGTGTGGACTTTACTATTTAATAAATCTTCCACGCAGCCCATCAGTTTAGGAGAACACAGAGAGCAGAGTGTCTGAAGGAAGATAAGGCGGTAATGAGCTTCTGTTAATGAGACCGAGAGAGAAGCGAGAGCTGCCGCCTGGAAAAGGCTGACTGTGACTTTAGGCCCCCGCAACAACAAACACACTGGGATACACAAAGTTTTTCTAGCGATGGTACTGGTGACAATTCATACCACGTTCACAGCAATTCGCCTGGGTTCGCTTTGACACGACCGTCTGTTCGGGCCGGGGCAGGCTTTTTATCATCGTGCACAGCCAAAAGCTGATCTGTGGGTGATTTTGGTTTTTGGTTCTGCCTGTCATCTGTGTTTGTTGGTGTTTTTCTCTCTGCTCCCGGAGCTTTTSTCGAAACTTTTAGAAACTTATTCAGTGACTATAAAGCTACATCTGATTAACTTTTGAAGTCAGCCTGCTTCAAGATGGCTGCTACAATTTATCAACCCTAACCAGCACAAACATGGCTCAGTTGTTTTTACAGATCAAAACAGTGTGGTAGTAGCTGAGGCTGATATGCAATACATACTCTGAGTGCTAACAGGTCTTACACAAAATATCACGACACTGTGTGAGAGCCTTCGATTTCTTCTCCTGCTCTCAACATAAGATGATCTTACTTTGAAACTCTAAAGGCAGCAGATGACATGCATTTTTCTTCAAGGAATCCTAAGCTTTTATTTTTTTTTTCTGGTGCTGTTTCTACTTTATGTTTTGGATCAGCTTGCTTGTATCAAACACAAGGAGTGCTTTTGAAGTGTCACACACTCGGAGTTTGAAGAATGGTGCTAGTTGCACTGCTAATATCAATACCAGGGGGGTTCTCTAAGCTGTGGAGGATTTTTGAAATAATTCAGCGGCATTTTTGTATGTTATAAAGCCCGGCCTGGCCTCGGTCTGGGTTTAAACTCAGGTTATGTGTATTTGCATTTGCCATTATGGCCAGATCCAGCCTGATTTCAGGAACCCAGAGACCCAGGGTTCTATTCAGGTCAGGCTGCTGGAGCCAATTTGTCATTGTGTTGCTCAGTTTCAGCTGGTCTTGAATTATATAGAGATCAAAGAGAAGTACCACAAGCTAGATGATGTCCATTGTTGTGTTGCAAATAATAACTGATAAGATGATCCCCCTTGCCCACATTGAGGCAGCACTCTGCTTAAGAGACATATCAAGCTTTTAGATCCTTCTTTTTTACATTTAAATTATTACTTTGCAGTCTATATAAAGAACTGCAATGCTTTTGACTGGATTATTTATTGTAAATYCGCAAGCCCCTCTTTCACCCCTTTCCTGAGTCGTGTCTCAAATCAGCTCATTTTGAGGCTGTCTCTTTAAAGCTAAATRAGGCAAATCACACCTCGCCCTCCTTCAGCTTCTAGACTGGTCCATTCCAGTTTGASAGATGGGTTTACAATAATAATATAGCGGCACAGAAACTTTTTACTTACAAATAAATTAAAAAATGTCAACAACAGAAGACTTGTCCATCCAGCCTTACATGTTAGAGCCAGAGTCTGACCCAGAGCCAGAGGAGAATGAAGAATTTGCAGTTAGTATATCCATACCTGTTATGTCTGTTCCGCCACAAAAACTTTATGTAATAGTTCAGAAAACTGGGTTGAAAAATGTGACCCAAACAGAATATAAAGATATCTACGCAGCACCAGGAGGAACTACATTCAACTTTTCTGCACTCTTAGAGACTCCAAGTACACAACAAAATGAATTTAACAGCTAAAAGASTGGATTTTGAATGATATGTCCCRTTTAAAGCAARCACAACCAGGGCTGGGGTAGAATAAGGCCAGGCCTTACAATGCAAAAATGCCATAATAGTGTTTTGATKTGTTGCACAGTAAGAATAGCCCTGCTGTCCACCAAAATGCTCTTTGACCCAGGACATGGGCCACACAACCGTAACAAACAAGAAAGCGCAGATCTCAGGTGCTGTGAGGGTTACACAATCACATTTCCCTTACCTTCTGAAGAAGGTCAATCTCCTGCTGCTTCGCAGTGAGTACAGCCAAGGCCTGCTCATGCTCCAACTCTAGCTGCTGCCTTCGCTCCGCAGCCTCGCGCATATGCTGTCCACAAAAAGGTGCAGGGATGGAGAGCCAGAGGGGAAAGATTGCAGGGGGAGAGGGGGGGAGGACGAAGAGAGGGCTGCTGTTAGTTGCTGTTTACTAAAATCCAACGGCACTCCGTCAACACAACACGCATCTCGAGTCTTCACGTCACTGTTCAGACAGCACAAAGGTGCTGTGCACACTTCAAACACGCAGAGGCTAGTTAACAGTGTGGTGACATTTAAACCCTTTACAAGATGTTTATGTCAGTTCATCTGCAGGAGAAAAAACTAAAAAAAATCTGAATAAATTTGGAGCAGATGAGGACTAGAGATGCTTTGCCGAACAYAAATACAAAACTCTTCAACAGTGGAATTTGCTGCCCCCTTTAGGTAACACAACACCTGTTAAAAAGTCCGGCTAATGGGACTCTGTAAAAAGCCCTCCTCGGGGATGTTGTCTTTGCATGATCAATATGAGGTTTTATGTTACATTAAAAGGGTGAGCAAACTCTGCAGCGTGCTCACTTGTCTGTGATCATCCATAAACAACCAAAGAAGCCATACAGTACAACAGACTGAATGCTAGGCTCTTCATTGCACAGTGTGCCTGTGTCATCCAGTCACATCGCTGCTCCCACTACGTGTGAATATTTGAGACACTGTATGGTGAAGGAAGCAGATGACATTTTCATGCCAGAAAAAAAAAACTTTAGTTCTATGATAGGTAATGTCATCAGACTTGTGGGTGACATTATCATCGTGGAGGGTGCCCCATTCTCTTTACCTCTTCCTCCCCATTCCCGTCATCAGAAAGCCAAACTTATTTTATCCTGCCTCATGCAAAAATAAACCACATACCACAGTGCTCTGGTCTTATAGCCACGTGATCATTTGAATGTCTGGTAAGCAGCCCACGATTAGAGGGAGATTTAAGCACAGCCACTGAGGTGGACAGAAAACATTCAGAATGGGACTAACTAGGGCTGCTCCCCAACAGGTGGACGTAGCAGKGATACCTTTCAAAATCTAGAAGAGGGGGAGAGGGGGGCAGGGGGAATGGAGGTGGCAACAGATCCAGTGAGGTTGGACAACATAAGAAGGGCGAAAAAGGAAAAGGAAAGAGGGCAGACTGCTCCAAGCTCGTGTTCTTTCACAGCTCCTGGTCAGACCTCCCAACACGGCACTGGAAGGCAACAGACATGTCGAGGACATTAGACAGTTCAGCGGTACAGAACCAGAAGGAGGCAGTGTAGCACAGGTAGGAGAGGGGAGAGAACTGGTAAAGGGCTAGGCTCCACAAAAAAAAAACCTGAGTAAGAATCCAGGGACAAATTGGCTACTAGAACTGGAGATGCAGACAGTACCAAGGGACAGTGGAAACACTTGGATCTGGTTTTCCTACCTTGAGCACCTGCTCTAAGTTCTCCAGTTTGACTTGGAGCTGGTTCCTCTCCCAAAGGGCTAAATCTCTCTCCTGCGTCACAACACCAAGGGCCTCTTTAAGCTGAGCATACTCTGACTTCACCTGTGCAGAAAGTCAAAGAACAGCCCAAATTAWGAAAAGGTATTTATTTTTTTAGGTCACACTTTGAAGTTTCCTGAAATACCCATCTTTTCCTCCCGCCTTAAATCATAATACAGTGTCACCACAGTGCAGAAAAGTTAGACAGGTTCAGTACCTGACAGTGAGAAGAATGTAGGCACGACGAACCATTCAGTGCACGGTCCTGGTGCACATTTACTGCGCTTTTCTATATGACACGTTTTGTTTGGGRAACAACATATTTCAGATTTGCTGCCCAAGTTCTTCCACACACAGAGATGAAAGATCCCCCAGGGAGTAAATAAACAACGCTTTTGAACRTTTCTCAGTATGAAACACTGCACCTAACAGCTTCTGAATTGACTTCCCTTCCTCGCAACAAATTTGTAAATCAGTCTTTCAAGAAAAATTGAAACCTCTTGTGTTTGTACGTTAGTCTGCCTTTTCCCCCTCGTGTTTGCACCATGCACAGAAACTTTCTGATGCAACACTGCCCACCCAATACTCTGTTGCATATTAAAATCTGTCTTGTTTGACTCATTGTGTTCCTGAAGGAACTACAGAACAAACTGTAGACCAACAACAACAACATWTCACTTCACAGCTGTGGCCTGTGTACATCAGTTTATCAAAATTATACAACAAATTTTCCTTTACAAAGATCCTTTAGTTCACAACAATGAGAAAGATCTTGTTAGAGACACAACTGTGCTGTATTATTAGGTTYTTCATGCTTTGATTCACAAAAACAGAAGGTGGCGTCTGTAAATAACACAAACATGGCTGTTTTTTTCTAAAATATTTCAGTTTTTACTTTAGATCATTTTTTTTTGTTGTGGTTGTTTCTAAGTCTCAGCCCAGAGGTCAGAGATGGTGTTAGCAAACAGAACACCAGAGATTTACCCAGTTTGTGGGTTCTATAGCTCTGTTTTAAACCACAGGACTACAATGGCTGCCATTTTTGTAGTTCATTTCATCCTATAAAAAGAAATCAAATGTATCTACATGGCACATTTAAACACTGCTAAAGAGCTGCACACAAAACAAAAAGCAGTAAAAAGAAAGTATCAAACATAACAGAGCGTTAAAACAAGTAAAAATATAAAAACACAATATATATAAAATATAACCACTAAGATTACACAAAAATGTAAACTCTCAAGCCGTTTTAAAGTCAGTGAGTACAGATGTGTTTTAAGGTGAGACTTAAAAACACCAAGAGTTGAAGCCTGTCTGATATAAAGGGGCAGTTTRTCTAACCTGCCTGCTTTAAAAAGCAATAAAGGGTTTCGACACAATCTGCTTTTTCCCTCATTGGCAATTTGTAACATTCTGATCCTGACTGTATCACATTATAACTGGGATGAATTGACTACTTGTAACTGAATTACTTCTTCCTGTAGTGCCCTGAAGTGACTTGTTGTGTGTTGCCCTATATAAACAAAACAAATTGAACTGAATTTGTCTCACAAGACCGTTCCACCTGAGTGACGACAACTGACATTTAATGTTTCATCTCGACACACACTTGCGCAGAAACAGAGTCAGTTATGCTGGCATGCATTTTACTGTGGACAAATTGTCAGGGACTTCTAAYGAACCTAAACATCATTTATTCTCATTATTGTTTCAAAACAAAATGATCACCAGTTTTAATACAGAAACGTAGTAAATTTAACCTAAAACTAATAGCTGTTGAGGTACTAATGCAGTTTCTCATTAATAAAGTCTTCCACTGTTGATTGTTTGGGTTTTTTTTATGGTAAGCATTACAAACGATGTGACAACAAACTGTCACAGGTCAGGCACAGGAAGAGGTGTTTTATTGGTGGAATATTTATTTTATTTTATTATTATTACAATGCAACAGTGATATAATTCACTCACTTTCACTGCTGTGAACCAAAACATGAATCAATTATTCATGCCTCACTGTCAAACAAACACCGTGCATCAACTGAAAGAAGCCATAAAACACTTGACTCGGATTTCTTCAAGCAAAATTTATTTTTCGGTCRCTTCAATATCTGAAGAACGTGACATTCTTGATCGGTCTGTTTGTACTACCTTGAAGGGGGCAGTATTTTCCGTCAGCACTTTAAAAGGCCCCTAATCGCTGGTGTGTTTGCTTGTTCCTGCAGCTGTAGTCGAGCTAAAGCCYGTTCCTCAGAGCAGCACTGAGTGACTAATGATTCTTCAAGGATGGTGATTTGAACAACACCAGCAAATCAAAATCCTGAAACCTACCCGCAGACATAAAATCAACTGTCAAAGCTAAAGTAGACAGATCAAGCAAAACTGGATTTTGGGTTCGGGGGGGATAATCTATGATGAGTGGGGAGATCTGCGTTTAAATTTGTGAAGGCTTAGATCTGGTCCGTCTTGCAGAGTGCTGATTATAAACCCGTCAGTTTGAGTGACTCATGTCCTGATAAAACCTTGTTTAACCCCAACAGCAAGTAGATCCCCAAAGGCCAAGTGAGGAAATCGCCTCTCAATTTATAAAAAGACCTGAGGCTTGCTGTTGGTTAATCTGTTTTGACTTCATGCCACAAATCAGAAAGATGTAGGTGATTTTTTTAGATATATAGAACTGAAAGCTAGTTTCTTTCACCAACATGGCTAAGCCGTGTGACCCAGAAAACAGCACTGCATCAAAGTGAAGCCAGCGAGGCCGTGATCTATGAAGAAGAAATACTGAGCCAAGTCAACAACTCTGGGAAGCTATATTTAAGCTTCAAACCCTCCTCACCTCTTACCTTTTCATACTCGGATGCTCTGTGGCTGCTGTTGAACCACTGAAGATTCAAGTGCTTGTTCTCCTGAAGGAAACCTTGAAGCTCATTCTCCTGGGAAAAAAAAAGAGTCAGAAAGAAAATAGTGTTTAGAGCCGAAAAAAGTCACCATGATTAGACAAGAGCGCTGCACTCAAAGCCAGCGTGTTGTCAGCAACAGCCCATGCATTATTCATCTGAGGAGACTGCTTCAGGTTCTCTGCTGTGCTCCGGACAGCGTTGCGAAAACAAGCTGCCATTAAAGACACTGAAACAGTAAAACGGAGGAAGAASAGCGGTAGCCTACATGTTAGACTTGAACACACAGTTATAGATGCAAACATTTTGGGTCTTCTCTGCTTCATGTTTGAGGATCAATCAAATGAAAATGCGGCACGCATGCAAACACAATAAAAGATTAAATCTCTCCGCGGCAGAAGAGGAGAACTTGGCTCCGTTGGGTCAACAGTGGTGAGGCGGGTCATGGAAACGACTCGCAGCGTTCTCTGTGCGGTCCAGTTTAGTTCAGCTCCAGCAGCAGGGTCGCTCTCCTCGGGAGCAAAGAATCCCACAGTCTCATGCATGATACATTTACAGTAAAACTCTGCCTCTTAATGGCCCGTGATGGGGAGTCTGCTCTCCCTCCCTTTATGTTTTACTTATGAAGGACRTCTCAGAGTGGACTTACAGTTCAAAGTAAACATAAAGCAGAAAAACATGCGAGCAACAACACATGTGTACACGGAAAAGGAAACATTTAGATGACGCCTCTTAGGGATGTTCTGAAAGATCTCCATTATCCTAAACCTGTCTGCTACATTTATTTAGTAAAGCCTACCATAGAGTTGTATACATGTTATTTATTACAGCATATAAGCTTAAAACTTTCTCTTCAGTTAAAWTGTTAAAGGGGCAATATCATTTAAAATCAATTTTTTGAGTTTTATATCATGTTATAATGTTATACTCTCATATAAAAACATGCCCAAAGCCTTGCTCTGACTCATTCATGCATGTTTGAGAAATCCTGCAGWGTTTTTAGGAAGCYRTGCTGAGGAGCAAAATGACAGGTGGGGACCAGAAACGTCCCTGGGACGTGTCTTTAAGCCGAAATCCCTCATGGCAGAGCGCACCCCGCCCCCTACCCCACACACCCTGCCCATGACTCCTGCAGGCTCTCGAGTGAAAGTGAAAGTGAAACCTAACTATCTGCTGAACTCCTAACATTAGTTCTCACTCAGTGAAGCTCTTTTCAGATTAAAAATACCTTTGAGGAAATGTATTTTCAGATGCCAAGTGAACTGCATCATGGCAGCCCCCGACCCCCCAGCACCGAAATGGGTGAGACAGAAGCGAAGGTGGTTCTTAAAGAGACAGAGGCCAATTTCAAGGTATTTGGAAGAGGAAGTGATGAGAAGATAAGTTTATTTTCTATTTAAACATAAAAACTGCATTTTAATAACAACTAAAGGTGACATAGATACTTTATTATGGTATAGTATTTAAATATATGCCTGAGAAACACATAATATTGTCCCTTTAATGCTTCTGGTGTGCCCGCAACTGCACACCATAACTAATGATAAGTTCTGATCGGCACTAACTGAACTGCATGAAGGAAGCACACAGAGGCACGTTGTGGAGGAGAAACGCTGTCAAGGACAAGCAGCAGCAAGTAAACAACAGCCTGAAGACAACACCAGTCACATCTGAGTTCAGCTGCTTTTTCCTTCCCTCCTTTCTGCAACAGTAAAACACTCTTAAACCTGCATCCGTTGCGTCCTGTCAATTTTATCGCTTCCGGTACAAGCTTTATATTTTCAGTGGCATTCCCATTAATATTCATTGATCCTTCAACTCAGAGCAGATAGGAGTTGGCTAACCCCTCCAGGTATTCGTTCTGAAGGACAAAAAGTGAGTGAAACCGAAGGAAAGAAGAAAAAAAATCAAGCTTGTTTTGTTTTACTCGTTCATTCATGATTGTAATTCTCATTCAGAATCCTTTCCTCCAGGTTCCGGACGTGACAGTACACACACGTATCGGTGCAGACAAAAGTGTCTTGAGCACAATCAGCCGTGTCTTTGTCCTGTATTGTCGTGGTGTTAACGCTGTAAACAGATCAGTGGAAGTCGTAATCTCCTGGCAAAGACACGTCGGTGAGGAGAGAGCGAGTGTGAAGCCCGGCGACGAAACAAATTCAAACGCTGTGGCCTACATCGAGCTGCCTTCAGCATTATTCAGCAGAAAACCGAGGATTTTCTGCTGAGGCCAGATTTGCTTGAATACCAGCGCTAATGTTCATTTCAATTGTGCAAAACAGAGAATGGTGAGTTTAAATAAAACAAAACGGAGAATCTGCTGAGCTGACAAATTACTGCTACAACTGACAAAAAAAGACAAAGAAAAATCAGACTGCATGTTTGTTTTTTTGTTTTTAGATTGGACAGCAGTTTCATGCATGATGCCCTACTGGAATAAAAAATAACACAAAAACAACCTGACACAATAAGGGGTAAAACATCTGAGTCGCAGGCTGCTCCTTCTCTCAATGTGCATTTTGTCCATCATTGTGTGAGTCAGTCCGCTCTGACACAGCAGTGTGTTTAAATCTGAAGAGCCTGACAGATGAATCAACCCTGTCATTTAACTCATGAGCAATGCAAACATTTCACCCACTTACTTTCTGTTCACCAGACAGTCCAGGGTGGGTGATAGCTCCAGTTTCTGCCAGTAAGGATGACAGCCAGCTGTCGTGTTCTTGATTTGTTTGGATTTCTTGTCTTCGACCAAAACTATTTGCGTCAAAGTGGTAAGCAAAGGAACAGTCATCTGCTTTATTTGTCCACTGATGACCTTTCACTATTAATACCACTAAGTGGTTACGTAGTTAGTTTAAAGAACATTTTCAGACCAGAATGATGAGTAACATGTCACTAAAAGACATTTAACCATCGGAACACTGTGTTGTCTGAGCTGCTTTTCTTTCAAACACGATCATCCACTTTTTGTTTTATTATTCTAAGATTTTACACAAAAAGACACAATAAAAATGATTTGGCCTTTACCAGGTTCTAAAGTTATTTAAATCTAACATCAGGTGACAAAAAAAAAACACACAACAGATTTTCCAGCATTATACTTTAATAAAAACAGCTTAAATGGAAAAGCTGTTAGTGGGAAAACTAAGGGACCCTTTTTTAGCAGGATTAATCTTTTCTGCATGACAAACAAACTTACATCATTGTGGAGGTATTTTGCCACATTCCTCTTTCCAATCTCTCTTTCTACAACTACCTGGACATATCATGCAAAATCCACTTATTTAGCTATTAAAGGCATTTTGTTGTGTACTTGGAGTCTGAATTTAGTCTCTCCCTGTGTTATCTTTATTCTGTTTGTGTCTTTTTATAAACTTGTTCAGTTTTCTCTAACTTCAATGACATTTTCTGATCTATAACATCAAAATAAGGTCTTTAGTTGTCTCCATTCTCCTCTGGCTCTGGGTCAGACTCTGGCTCCAACATGTAAGGCTGGATGGACAAGTCTTCTGTTGTTGACAATTTTTAATAAATTTGTAAGTAAAAGGTTTCTGTGCCATTATATAGTCTTAAACCCATCTCTATCAAACTGGAGTGGACTGCTCTGGAAGCCGGAGGGAGGGGTGTGGAGTGAAGCACCTTATTTAGATTTAAAGAGACAGCCTCAAAACGAGTTGATCAAAGACACACCTCAGAACCGGGGTGAAAGAGGGGCTTGTGAAGTTACAATAAAGAGAAATTCAGACTAAATCACAGCAGTTCCACTGTACTTTTCTATTGTTTTTTTTTTTAAATTACGTCCTACAGGCTCTGAGACGTAAAATAAATCTGAAGCAGAGTTTTAGACAAAATCCGTGAGATTGCCCTATACGTCCTTATAACTGCAAAATGGGGTGAAATCAGTGCCATTTACGGACAACCTGTACAATTTGACATGTATGCAGATGGCTTCACATATGATTCTACAATACTTTGGTCTACAGAGAAGTTTCTAGTTGACTCAATGACTGGAAGGTGCTCGGTCCTTTAACTGTAAAACACGCCCAATCTAGTCATCCTTGTTTGACTGATGATGTGAAGCGTATGTACTGATATGCTGTTAGATTTTCACTGTGTGTTACTGCCACATACAGTATCTCTACTTTGGTCTCAGGTGTCCAGGTGTTCTGTGGTTTCATCAGATGAATCTACAGGAGATCAAGATGCAACAATCCTTTAAAAAAAGGATGTGTTTTCCTGGCAGCCCTTTCACACAAGCCACGCTTTTCTAAATGGTTTTTCCATGAACTTTAACCTAATCTCATAACTTTTTTGTTGTTGTTGTCATTTCTAAAAGCATTGCACAGTCTGACATCTGGGTGAATTTGCTCTTTCATCCACATCTGAGCAGATTGGCAGCAGTTTTAAAGGCTTTTAACGAGTGAATATTATTTTTTATTGTAGAGAGATGAACTCCAACATGTCTGGAAATGATCTACTCTTTTAAAGATCATTGCTGATGTCTTCCCTTCTTAGCATTGTGTTAACACACATCTGTATGCACCAGAGCAACAAACTGACAAAACTCCTACTTTTATAGCAGTAGTCACACTGATATTGATCAACTAATCAAATGCATTTGATTTGCACCACCTGTCTGCTACTTATCCTCTAAAATGAAAGTATAAAATGGTTAACTTACTTTTTCACAGCGTTATTTTTCCCATTTTGGCTTCACTTATGTTTCTTAAATACTGACATGGTTAATTTATTAGGTCTTTTGCTGTCTTTTGTGCACTTGAGGTTCGATTTAAACAGTTTTTTTGTTGTACACCAGGGCTATTCAACTGGCGGCCAGCGGGCCGGAGTGGCCACAGTTCGGCCCGCCGATTGGTTCATTCATCTCTTAAGCCCAAAGCCCCGGTTTTCTACTTTAATTACTCTAAGTTCTTTTATTTAAACACTGACATGTTTGGTGTCTACAGAAACATCAGAATCTTGGCTACAAGCTGGTAAAAACCCTGTCTATAAACACTCAAGACAGTTAAAACTACAAGCAGTTGAAAATTAAACTATGAAAGTGAAAATAAAATTGGTTTAAAAATTTGGCAAGTCAGAGATGTCAAAGTGTTATTTGTGGTAAATAAGAGGCATATGTTATTTTTGTTTTTGTTTTATTATCACTACTTTTATTACATATGGTTCTGTATGTTGTATTCATGATTAAATGCAGCAAAATAAACTATTTCAAAGGTAACAGGTCTTTGTAATACGTGGTTTATTTACATAATGACTTTAATTGCTGGATGTTCGGCCCCTCAGCTGTTGGCCTGCAGTAACTGTGGCCCCCGGAGCAATTTAGTTGAATAGCCCTGACGTACTCTGATATTTAATACCTTAGAATTGAAAGAGGGTGTTTTTTCTTCTTCCCATAACTACATATTTGCCATTTTTTATTGATTTCCTAAAGACCAGATCCCTTCAGAACCTCATAGCAGTTGTCAGTGTTGCATAGGCAATCTGAAGAAACATCACAAACATTTGACACAATGCTCACTGTCCGGCCTAAATATCAACAGAAAGCTGAAGCAGTTTTATCCCTCCTGCTGCCCTTGGGTTAAAATTATCCACAAAGCCTCAGTGGAGGGTTGTTTTGGTATGTTTTTTGTATTTTTGCCCATTTGCCTGTGTCTTTTTTTAAGTGGCCTGAGTGCTCAAACTGCAGGGTGGCTGGACTCTCCTTTAGAGATAGGGTGAGAAGCTCGGTCATCCGGGAGGGACTCAGAGTAGAGCCGCTGCTCCTCCACGTCTAGAGGAGCCAGTTGAGGTGGCTCGGGCATCTGGTAAGGATGCCTCCTGGACGCCTCCCTGGTGAGGTATTCCGGGCACATCCCACTGGGAGGAGGCCCAGAGGAAGACCCAGGACACGCTAGAGGGACTATTTCTCTCGGCTGGCCTGGGAACGCCTTGGAGTTCCCCCGGAGGAGCTGGAAGAAGTGGCTGGGGAGAGGGAGGTCGGGCCTCCCTTCTGAAGCTGCTGCCCCCGCGACCCGACCCCGGATAGGCAGAAGAAAATGGATGGATGGATGGATGGATGGATGGATGGATGTATGGATGCATGGATGGATGGAGTGCTCAAACATGGATTAAATAAAGTAGAATACTTGTCCATTTACAAATGTACTTTGCAACATGTTTTTTCTTCTGCACAAAGCCATGACAGATAGGAGCAATGCTTCTGACAGAAGGCATCTACAGAAACCAGTTTGCATGGGAAGCTGAGCTGGCTGCAGAGGCATGTGTTTGATGTGATCTATGGGAGAGCCTCACAGACCAGGTCCTGTTGAGTCCATCTGCTGTCAGCCCCAGTATTGATCTTCGATTAACACTGATACATATTTAAGCCGTGCTGCCAGAGCTAATGTTCATCTCCATGGTAGCAAGCTTTAAATGAGAGCGGAGGCTGATGGTCTGTAGTTAAACATCTGATAACCAGGAAGGTGGAGGTGCCAGATGGCGGTGACAGTGTTCACTCTTATTCATGCAACTCCCTCTGTGTGTTTCTACACACACGACAGCTGAACTTCATCACAAGGAGGCGTTAAAAAGTCTGGATTCCCAGCACTCAAACAGAAAAGTTAGTCCGTATTGATCTAAGCTGTTAGTTCTTTGTGAAATAGACTCCATATGTACACCATTTTCTCCAACTAAAGGAGGAGAAAGATAAGTCAGTTCAGACCAAACAGCTAGCGACAGTACTGTCAGCTTGCCAACCCTTCACAGTCTCGTTCACTGGGCCTGTCTGTGTTACAGCTCTATTTTCTGAGCTGGGCACAGAGGGGCACAGGAGCCCCGCCGTGGTCTGTGGAAACCGGCCCGTCACTCCCGCTCACCACACAGGGGGCACTTTGTCCTTGGGGTAGCTTCTCCCTGGACTTAGCGGGCCGATAATGGGTGAAGAGAAGAACACGGCTGCGAGCAGAGGAGGTCAGGGGAGGGCAGTAAAGAAAACAATCCTAATGGAGGATTTATTTGGGCCACAGAGAGCCACACACAAAGGCAGCACATCTAAAGGGCTCGGGGCATGAGTAGATGAAATGAAATGATGTAGGACCAAACAGTCCCATTTAAATTCCTACTGAAACCCTACGGCTCCTACATTTCACAAGGAATAGAAAAAAATCCCAACTGCATTACTTTGTGTCTGCTTCTCTTTCAAGCCCGTTTCAGCTTTTCAACCCAAACCTCACCGAGGATTAATAGAAGAGACGAACGTTAAGATCTTGTTCCCTTTCAGACTCAAGTGCCATTTATATTTGACAGTCTGCTCAACCACGAGGCCCGTGTGATGTGTACTTTGTCATCTTTACTTGTCTGCAAGACTCCAACAGACTCCTTCGTGATCAGCTAGGCGGTAGGCCAAGATTATGTGACCAATGGGACAGTGTGCGATAATGCAYGTGCAATAATCATACGCTCGTTCAAAAATTGGTGTAAAATTCTCAGCAGACAAAGAAGACTGTGAGAAGCAGAAGAAGAAAACTAGATGAAGACTTGTTTAATACAATACAGTCTGATATTGTCATTTGTCTTGCATTAGGGGCTGCAAGAAGACTGTTAAAAAATATGAAATTGTTTAATATGAAGACATTCACTTTGCTGTTCTAGAAAGTTTCAATGTTTTGTTTTGTTAACTGAAGATCCTCATAGTTTAATTGATATTTGAGAAGAAAGGGGCAGATATTATAAGATTTTTTCTTCTCTCTGCCATCTTTCATTTCATTTTATTTGTATTTTCTTTTTAATTGTACATAGAATTTTGTTTTATGAAATGAATAAAGTTTATAACTAACTAACTAAAAATCATGTATTCTGAGAAACTGCCCATCTATTTTGGATTTTTTTCCCCACATGAACAATTGTCACCCAGCCAGTTGACCTCCTAAAACTGCGGTGAGAAATAGCTAAGTCAAACGCTTAGTGCTGCTGACCCAAAGATTGAAGCTAAAATAAAATAAAATAACCAAAACTCCAAGACAAAATCCATTTTTCTTTCTTGTGCCATTCCACTGTTTCATGTTTTTCCCCCTCCTTTGTACCATTTTTTAAAGTAAAGGCCACTCCAGCTGGCAGAATGACATTTCTGGGGCACTGTGAGAAAACGTCCTTCAAGATTTCACAAGTGAAAATGTATGTRCGTCGTCGTGTAACTTTGACCTTTTCCAGGGGTTATCAAACACACATATCGTCGTGTATCGTTGGATTTCTAAAGGCAGTGTTGTACAGAGCACCTCGATTTCTTGTGTCCACAAACAAAACCAATATTGTGACAATTGCTTTTCCATCCACTCACCAAGTTTATATAGCTGCATAGTATGTTTCTCAGTCTCAAATGTATCTCCCCACATTCAGTTGTTGTGATTTTTCTGTAATTATGTTTTCATTGTGAGAACCCAGCTATCACTGCAACTCGTTTCCTCGAGGGACTGATGGGTGTGATGACAGCGGGAGCAATGCTTTCAGGTAGAAATCAATTTTAGGCTTCATCCTTTCATTCATGGTCAGGGGATATTCTTGGAGCACTTACCAAAGTCTGACATGTTTGATTCTTTTTCTTCACCTCTGCCTCGAGTGCTTCACACTCCTTCCTTCTGGTGCTGATCTCAGTCTCCTGGGGAGAGGGGGCAAAAGAAAAAAAAAAAGCTAAGAACCGCTGCTGTGGGTTGTGAGGAAAGCACTGTTCCTGAGAGATCATGGAAACTGGGCAAAAATAAGGAAAGCATTCAAGTATTTAAGTGTGATTTTAAAATGTGTATGTGCAGGTTTGCATGAACCAAAAGGGAGGCTTACAGAGATTATCTCAAAGATATCACAAAATACATTTGTCAGCAGGAAACGGCTTCAAGCTAATTAATCCAAATGGTGAGAAAATAAGGTGTACTTTCATATAAACAATAATGTTTAAAAGGTCAAATGTCTGTTTAGCAGATTTTTACAAGTAAAATATTAAAMAAGTACATGACACAAAATAAAGTGTGATGTTTGCAAATGATCCAAATCTTTTAAACGCCTCCTTCCAATGAACAATAGGAACCAAGTTGCAGACAGTAAAGTGCCGTTACTCCTCCTGATAGCTTTATTTTTTGCTCCTTAATCACAGAGACAAACTCTCCCCTTCAGTTTTTCACGCATAACAAGCAGAGCGGTGGAGTACAGCAGTTTAGAGGTGGGAAGGGGTTGTGGTGGGGGTTCCGCTTGACAAAACACATGGCTCCGCCCACGTAACATAACGAAACCATCAAGTACATGATGACGTAACTCGTTCAAAATCGAACGGCTCCTTTGAACGGCTCTATGAAACAAATGGATCATCAAGATCCGGATCCCTTCAAAGAGCCAGTTATCTCATCGCTAATATAAAATGCTTTATAGAGTTTATTCTGACAAAGTTTATATCTAATGTTAGTCTTTCTTGCCTGTTGGTGTGAGGTTCTACCTGGGCAAACACACAGTTTAAGTAAATTCATGCTAACAAGCCAGGAAAACTAACAWATTTATAGTTTTTATAACTTCACCAATGTGTAATTCTTAATTTATTTCAGAATTCTAACTCTGACTTTTGGTTGAAAATTTGCTTTTCACTCTGAAAAACCCAAAAAGGATCCATCATTGCATCAAAAGTCACAAATTCTTTCTTGTTTTGATCATTTTTGGTTTGAGGAACACTAAAAGCAGCTCAGACAAAGAACGAAGAAACATTTCATTTTCAGCCCCTTTAAAAAAACCAGTCTTCGTTAATCAATTTTAAACCATTTCACTGGTAAACATATTTATGTGTTTTTGGTTATTTTTAATTTATTTGCTTTCAACATGAATTTTCTCTCTAGGTTTTCACTGAAGGACAAGCTCAAATAATGCATTTTCAAATAAATAAAAAGAAATTATAAACAGCACTGAACCATGCTGCCAGTATCAGATGGTCATATTGTGATAAATAAAAATGTGTGACATCAATGTGACAAAATAGCTGATCGTTGTCAAACCAACAACTTTTGCATAAAAACTGTAACGAACCATACAGTCTAAGTGACAGAGAATGCCCATTTTGTTAAGCTCAAGCCTGTTTCCAACCTTTATATAAATAATCATTATAATTAAAATGTAAACTTGCTTGTACGTATAGAAAATGTAAGCTGACAGTTTACGTTTGAGGTTTTATTTCTCTGTGGGTCTTTACTGTTTGCTTTTACTGAGCAGTCATTTAGCTGAGACGACAGCTGAATTCAGAAAAGAAGCTTAGCTTTCTCCACAATGTGCAATTAGAGCCAGAACATGACTAAAGTCTGCCACAATCCCTGCAGAGGATGACTTCCTCAGTCTGTCGGTGCCATTCAGACAACAACCTCCCTCAGCTCTCTAATAGTGGAAGACAAGAGATGGGAGATCCCCATTAAACTCCCCGTGTGTTCAGTCCTGATAGAAATTTTTAGTGGGCATGCTTTTGTACACAGGCGGCTATTTCTAGTAAGTTTGCATGCTGTGTGCAGAGAAGTATATCTTAATTTCAACACAAATGTTGCTTACATGTACATTTATCACAGCTCTTACAGTGGAGGTTTTATGATGGTGTTAAATTAATCAGAACCTCGGTTTCTCAACAAAYGGAGCTTTCCATCAGTTTTAGGGAAACGCTTGGTATGGACTGAGAGGAAAATGGCGGTYGGATATTCCAAGATTAGTATATAGAATTAAACAGGATTTTGTCTGTGTCGGTGTGTGCGACCATTGCACACACATACACAGCCACACACACTGGCAGCACAATGCCACATGTCCCGGAGCAGGACTAAAATAAGCACCACTGGAGCCACCAGAAGTGTGTAGGAAATGCAACGCTCACAGCTTGAGTTGACTTTGAATGCAGAATATTAAAAATCATTCAAAATGAAGATTATTTTATTTAATACATCTGCTGGCCTTGTGATTCACACATACAGGCAGTATTTATTAAAACAGTGTGCAATAGGGTCAGAGAACAGGATGTGCAGAATAAGATATCCTTTAAATTTAGTGACGACCCTGCAGCATTTCGGCTCAGTGGTGATCAAGCTTTGACCCTGTTTGAGGAAACTGAACTCCAGCTTAACTACACCATGTGTGCACTCATGTCATTGTCTTTTTAAGTTTAAACAATTGTTTTAAAGCTAAGGGAACTGAGGGTTTTAGGACAAAGCTTGAACATTTTGAGAGAAATGTGCTTAAAATACTAACATACRTTGATGTTCCTCCACTGAGCTCAGTTGTACTTAGGGACTGACTTTAGTAGAAATCWAAGCTGACAAAATACTGATGTTTTGTTGATGCGGCTCAGAATCACAGGTAGCCACAGACCTGTGTCTGTCACTCCCCGGCAGGACTTTTGATTAGTTAGGCAGACAGTAATGCAGACTAGAAAGTAAGTCTGAGAAGATAAAAGTAATATAGAAAACATTTCTGACAGAAGCTTCTGGCCATTTTTTATGTCTACAGCTTTATAAAAACTCTTGTAAAGAAAAATCTGAGCCCACACAAAATGAGAATAGCCATATTTCCATCCAACTGTAATGTGAATTTTTAGCTAACTTTTAACATGCTGCAAAAAAATAAGAAAAAAAGAAGAAAAGAAATGAATCAAAGTAACTAGTATTGGTAATGTTACATACAGTCTTAAGATGTAGAGAAAGAAATAAAATTCTTATGGGAATATTTGGGAAGACTCTGACAGAAGAAACAGCTGATCARTCATGTGAGGTAAATGTTTGCCACGTCAGCATTTATTTGGCAAACGTGTTTCCATCTCCCCTTTTGCGCAATAACTCTTTTTCAGAAAATCCAAAAATCACCTCAAGTGAGCATAAAAACAGTTTTGCAAAATTGAGGAAGTTTTCTTTCTTTTTTTTCAAATTTTGCCATTTCCATCCACTTTTTCTGATGCGATACTTGAAAATGTGCATAAAAAACTTGGATGGAAACATGGCTATTGAGAGTTTAAATGTGTACACGCTCTGCTCTCGTGGGGATTTGAAGGAAAAACCATAAAGCCCTGTAGAGGTGAAAGGCAAGACAAAAATACCTGTATTTTGATGTATAAACTGTATAAAAAATGTTTACGTTTGTGGAAATAAAAGTAATTTTTAAGAAACTGTAAAGTTAAAAAAAGCTCAAAGGTCGGTGTGTGTGATGTCATCATTCTTTAACACTTTGTGGTAAAATCTTCAAAAAACCTTAAACTTGTTTAAAMGCCATTAAACAAATGAATATATCAATTCAATTGCACAAAGTCAAATTTTTCATGACTCATCTAAACTTTTTATCTTAGTACTTTGAAATATGCTGAGGTCCAAAGAGAGATGGAGTTTGTTAAAATTTCACAGCTGTGTGTGCTCATATTTTGGGGGTCTAAGTTCTCACTGTATGATGCATGATCTCCAAAGGAGCTGCGGATTTAATGTTTTACGTTTTTTTTTTGAGCCTACAGGAGTAACTTGAAAACTGAGATGGAAATGAAAAGATACAGGCAAAATAGTAATAAGGGACCCTAATAATAACTTTAAATGCAGAGTGAAGTTAAAGGAGTGGTTCTATAAAAATAACAGTGAAATTAAATTGTGTTTGCAATATTTTGTACTGATAAAACAGAAAAGAGAAACTCAGCAGATGTTTCAAATGAAAGACAAAACAGCAGCTCATCTGGAGTGATTTTATTTTTTTCAGGTGTTTGATATTTCCAAGCCCTGCGGCTTTGTTCTCCACCATAAACAAGCAGTGTAAACTTGAATGAATTCAAAAACTGCTGAGGGAGAACAAAATGTTGGCCACTTTCAGAGAAGTATACTCATGCACAATAAACAGAATGTTAACATTTTGTCTCCTAAACCCTTGTGAGTGAATCATACCAAGCCTCCACAGACAGCTTGCTCTCCCATGTGGGCTGGTTTCTGATACGTACAGTTTTCAGAACCAGTTGGTTACAGAGCTGAGGAATCTTTCAGCCACACACACACACACACACACACACACACACACACACACACACACACACACNCACACACACACACACACACACACACACACACACACACACACACACACACACACACACACACGTGCAGACAGAAAGACACTCATCTTCTCTCACACATACAAACACAGCACTTGCAGGCTTGCTGAGGCCCATTTGTTGGGAGCACATTTGCCAATGTTCAATTAAAAAACGCTCTGATAAAAGATTCAAATGGCTGCCATTGTGAGTAATGAGTTCTTGTATAAGTGAAGAGGCGTTTACTGCACAGCAGATGAAGATAGATGAGAAAGACCATCCCCTTAGGCCGTGGCCAGCATTTGTGCCTCAATGGCACTAATGCAAATACACGCATAGGAGAGGCGCAAACAAAATAATSTTTATTTCTGTACTTTTAATATGTTAGGGCCAATAGATTATTACTTGTGGTTTATGGGTTTGAGGATTATTTTTGTTGGTTTTGTTTTGTCATTGTGCTTTGCTTTCTGTAAACTTCATTCCTCTATGGAAAAAAATACCTCAACATACCACCAACAATCTGACACATTTAGCAAAATCTGATACAGCACAATATAATTCAGCCCATTAATAACCAAAACGTTTTGATTTAATACAAGGGTTGATTCTCAGTTTACAAAATTCAGTACATTACACCACAACAACCACTGGTTCTTTGCCAATAATGAAAAAAAAAACACATTTTTACTAACTAAACCCTTAGTTAAACTCTCACAAAATGGTATTTACAACTGCTTAGAAATAGGAAAAATATAACCTCTTACTGACTTTCATTCATACGGTTTGTAAACAAACAACAATCTTACTGTTAGAATGCAAAAAGTCTCAGCTGTGGCAAAAGTAAAATAAAACCAAGGGGACTAAAAATTATACATTGTGGTTTGCCGTTTAGCAAATCTGAGCAACGCACACACAAATTAGCAATTTCTTTTTAGAGTGTTTATTRTCATTGTGTTTTTATCAACTCTGCTACAGTTCTCATCTTAAACTGCAGGAATCACTGCTGAGAAAATAATAGAACTACACAGAAGGTATGACACCCGAGGAGGAGTTGTACAACACGCTGAGTCTTTCTTCAAACACAAAAGTGTTTTCATTTCATCTGCCTTACTTTGATGCAAATACCTGAAGAAACTCTTAAATACAGTATCAGGTTTTGGCAGGATGTGATGACTTTTATAGAGCTTTCTAGCTGCAACCCCAATCCCACTAAAGTCGGGACAGTGTGTAAAATATAAACAAAAACATGATGATTTGTAAATCCTTTTCAACCTATATTCAATTGAATACACTACAGAGGCGAGATATTTAATATTCAAACAGATAATGAATGGTCACCWCACAGAGAAGTATACTCATGCACAATAATAATGCAAATATTCACTCATTTTGAATTTAATATCTGGAACAGTAACAATAAAAGACTGGGAAAGTTGRGGAATGCTCAAAAACACCTGTTTGGAGCATTCTGCTGGTGAGCAGCTTAATTGAAAAATGTGTCAAAGGTATAAAGGGAGCATCCACGAGAGGCTCAGTCAATCACAAGAAAGGATGAGGCGACGTTCACCACTTTGTGAACAACTGCATGAGCAAATAGTCCAACAGTTTAAAACAAGGTTTCTCAGCATGCTAAAATATTAGTAATTTTCAGTTCAGCACAATATATCTTAGATAAGAGAATAAATCCTGGGACCAGATGTGAAACAACCTATAAATGTAAGTTTTTTTATAGTCATATCTTAATTTCTGTACCAACATGATTGAGTAAAACAAATACATATAAATCATAAAAACTGTACATTGTCAGTGTACCTCATTTATTGCCATCAGTGCTGATGTACATCAGCGTCTAATAATACTGGAGCCTATGTAATAAAATCTGAGTGAGGTATTTGTACCTTTAATACTCTGAATGGGTATTACCTCTGCTTTTCATAAATAAATAAGTTGCAATACAATGACCATTTGAACTATTTACAAAGTCAAATTTGATCTGGTGATCAGTCGACAAACATGTTTAAATTACCCACCTTACATAATCTTGGAAACACACACACACACACACACACACACACACACACACACACACACACAC
>NW_013952771.1:235173-241314 GCF_001266775.1 Austrofundulus limnaeus
TCTCTATCCTTGTGGGGACTTTCCATTGATCTCCATTCATTTACTGGTCATTTCTATAGCTAAACCCTGACCCCTCACTCTAAAACTAACCACTCCAGTACCTACCTGACCCCAAATCTAGCATAAGCTTAATTCACACCTTGGTCCTAACCCCCCCACCCCCACCCAAAATCAGTCTCCGAAGTTGTGGGGACTGGGCTTTGGTCCCCACAAAGAGTATTTGGTCCCCATGAGGCTGCATTTTCCTTGAAAATCCCCACCAAGTAGCAAAACCATGGGCACACACACTCATCTCGCACACACACTCATCTCTCTATACTCAGCTCTGAAATTTATGGAGTTTAAACGAAAGTTCAACTCTGGAAGACTAATAGCCTCAGCTGCTCCTGCCGACCTCCACGTCTCAAGCCCAGCCATGTCCAATCAGCTCCTGACTGCCAGTGAATAAAATCCCGTCGTCTCAATCACCACGTCTGCATGCTAACTGACTGTCAACCTACCACCACGCCTCCTCCACCCTTCATCTTCTGGTATCCAAGGGTGCTCCTCCCGTTTAACCTCCACCACCAGTGTCTGGGCCCGGTGGGGGGAACGACTCCTACCCCTTAACTCAAAGCATCTCCTATGAGTTTACGGCTTCACTCAGCGCTCTCGTCCTCTGCCGGGGTCTGAACGCCAAACTCTGATGTCATTTATGTCAAAAACCATGTCGATCCAGTCATGTCAATAAACCTGCTAATTTCAGTCTGTCTTTGTGTGAGTCCTTCCAGGTTGAACTACAGTTTAACCCTGACCCTTAGATACACCTAACCTACCCTGACCCACATTTTCCCCCCATTGTGTGGACCAGGTAAATGTCTACACATGACCAAAAAATGACAAAAAAAATTAAGTAAAAAGTTTTTGATTTTCAAAAACAATGACAAAATCTCCTCATAAGCATAGTATAATGTCAAAATATGTCCACACAATACAAAGACATGCAAGGAAACACATAGGCACAGAGTGAGAGAGGCAGTAGGAGTGTTAAATGACTACAATCATTTTATATACAGTATGTACAAAATATGGTGTCAGATTAGAGCAGATTAGAGCATTTTCAAGATTAAATTAATTATAACGTTCAACTTTACAGTTTTGTAGAGCGCTCCACCTTGTTACTCTACCTACTTTTCTGATACTGTTTTTTTCCCTGTGTTTTCATTTGTATTTGTTGCCCCAATAAAAAAGCTTTTATAATCCCCCCAATATGTGTTAGATTATTTTTTCATGAAGTCTAATTAACTGAAATATCAACTTCAGTCATTACTGTATTTGTGTTGAAAATGAACAATGTGTTCGAAAACATTCCCGCCAAATAGGAGATTTTAAACAAGATTAAGTCAAGATAAGCGGCGTATGCTGTGGCCATTGTAATATGCTTCTGGTAGGATTTAGAGCAGAGCCTAGCCAGCATGATTAAATACAGCTGAAGCTAGAAAGCCTGAACACAGGTGTCTTGGTCTTCAGCACCACCAGCACGACACAACACCAGCAGGGGGTGCATGTATGGTCTACTTTAATTATATCCACGCAGCTGACTCCGCTGTGCATTCCTGCAACTCAGCACCTCCACCAGATGAATTTCACATGCCTTACTATTATTTCTGCAGCGACTAATTGACACAAGAGGCTTTCCTCGTCCTCCTCACAGCGATCAGTCCTCTGATCTTTCGAGAAAGCTGTGTGTATAATCTCTAATGAGCGCGGGTAACCTCATTACGCTCTCACTCTCTTTCAGTCCTTATTGTACTGAAAAAGGCGTGATGGGTAATGATGGATACAATATTAATCCAGGCCCATAAATGAGCCATTTTGTTTTTTTGAACCGCGGAGCCGCTTTGAGCAAACAGGGCAGATTTTATATTTAAACAGCCTCGGTCTGATTTATGATCAAAATGGTTTTCATGCAGACTCTCTGAAGCTGAATTCTTATTTATACTTTATGAAAACTGCAGGCAAACAGAATGTCACCACCCAATGAAGACTTGCTATATCAAAACTGATGGCACGTAGCGCGCTACCTCTAACTGCAGAACATATTGAGGCTTTCCAGGTTCCTTGAAAAAAAAAAGTGGCATCCCCAGAGATGCTCATTTCTTATCTTTTGTACATCCATTTATTATCACCAGCGAATACAAGAAGGCAAGAAGAAAGACCAAAGTATAAAATGTCTGACTAATAGAAATTTTACTTGTGTTTGGAAACACCCAAGCAACAGTTCCACCTGCCGGATGACTTCACTGCCCAGTCTGTTGGCTCAGACACGCTGTAATCTAGTCCAGCCCTGTAAGCACTTGTGATTTCAAATCATTAGAAATGGCAGGGTAAGTTACATAACCGCTGCCGCTTAGGTCTGTGCTGCGTGCGCAGACACAGATGCTTGCGCTCTGCTAACACCGCACTCGTCTGCTGACTGCGAGGGGTCGACCGGTTTGAGTGTGAGCGGATGTGTAATTAGGCCCAGCGAAATGCAGGCTGGAGGGCTATTCGCTTATTTACAGGGAATAAAAGCAACTCCCAGATGAGAAAAGCTACAGACACAAATATACAGGAGGAAGAAATGTGGGATGAGAAGAAAAAAAATGATTAGCACTGAATGAACAAACAAGAGAGAAGCTTGTAAAGTCAAATAGAATAGGAGATGTATGCCAAGCAATATGAAAGGAATGTGGGTGAAGAAAAAAAAAATGAACACAACGCATATGAAATCTGCAGCATCGTGGTAAAATACCTCTGCAAAACAAACACCATGCAGCAGGGGCACAAGGACCACCCTACTCTGCTTTCTACKTTCTTATCATGCTCCAGTTAGATCACGCGGCAAAAAGGAAGGAAATAAATGAAAGTGAAACAATGTCTGTGAACCAGGGACTAAAAATGATAAAGAAACAAGAAAAGGGAGGACTCTGCAGCAGAGCTCTGTAGTGAAATGATTGATGAGAAGAGAGTGATCCAGCAGAGCAAAAGAGGGATAAACCAGGATCCATAATAAACTGTAAGGTAGCGGGCGCACACAGCTAATTTGAAATAACAGGCTTATTGTGAAGGAGAGGCTCCAGGGGGAAGACTGTAAACCTGATAATCTCACTGCATGAAACACAAAGATGTCAGACGAGATGCAAGCCTTAATGGAAACCAAACAATGACTCATGCATCCACAACAACCTCCTATGGAGTAAAAATAGACCTGGCACGGAGGTATTTATTCATTTCCCAGTGACCACTTTGAATTTTATGCTTCCACGTGACACGAAGAAAGCATTATTGTAGCAAATAAAACARATGTTTAGCGGGAATCATTTCATTGAGCAAATGGCCTCCGAGAACGTCGGATGATTGCTGCTGCGACCGAGCGAGCGTTCGAAGCCCGACGTTGTTGCCCACTCAGACACGGAGGCTTACTCATGCCCAGCTGGATCTGCTGGCAACGTTTCTACAGACTGTTTTCAGTTCACATGGTAACCTTCCTCCTTCACGACACAGCAGCAAACCGCTTATAACAAAAGGCAGATTTATATGTGGGTCTTTTAATTTATTGYTGTCTGAGAAAAGACTCCACAGAGGGAAGCTTACTATGAAAAACGTTACATTTTAATGTGAACAGAAAACAGACGTTTTGCTCCACTTGGATGCAGAACAAACGTAAAACAAGGCTTCTCCCTGGACCTGTCCGGCCCACCAGTGAGACGGACTCAGCTTCAAGTTTGATTTACATCTCAGAGCAAGTAGGACTTAAAAAAACAAACTAAATAAATACATAAATAAATTCCTAAATAATGCTGGGCATAGACTAATTTTTTTTATTGCAAGATATTTTTGCGATTAATCGCAATATTTATTTTTTATAGAAACAATTACTTTACTATGGCTGAATGTGTACATTTGCATGTTGCAATGCACTCCATTTGTGACACACTGCATTTTTGTACTTTTTTTTTTTGCTGACAAGTGGGACCTCAATATCTCATTTGGAATGACAATTTTTTTTAAATTTCTTGATTAATCTCATTATTATGCACAAAATTTAACTATGACTCCAAGATGTTTAGATCATTTTTAAGGTATCTTTTCATGTGAAAAGGGGCAATGCATTTTTGAAAACTAAAGTAAAGCAAAGCCAACCTGTCTTACGCTTTCTTTATTTTCCTCTAAAACCTGGTTAGTCTCATCTGCAGAACGTTCCTCTGTTTATGCTGGTTTTAAACTGAAGTGATATTTCAGGCTTGAACTGCTCCAGTGGTGAGACAGTTTAGCATTGCAGCACTTACAGATAATTTTACTTCTTTTCGGCCCGCCGTTCATTGAGAAACGTTTTAAAATATAAAATGCCCTGATGACTCTGGTGACTTCACCATGTTTTTGCCGTGGTTGCAGCTCGGGTTCATGAGAGCGGCTGCGAGCTGCCACGCATCAGCTCAACAACAAAGGCTCTCATTGGTTGAGATAGGTGACGAAGTCCATCTAAATTCAACAGTGATCAAGATCCCGCCTCCACGCTGTAACCACTGAGTTTGTGTGTGTCTGTGTGTGTGTTAGCTGCCCAGTAAAAAGAGATCCGACTGATAAATATAACAATATAAATACCTGCGTTAACGCATGTTAAAAACGTTATTGCCGTTAAGCGTCTACTGCGTTAACATGATAATAACATGTTAACGTGCCCAGCACTAAAATAAAATAAAATAATCTCCCAATCCACTCCGCTGCTAGAAATAAGTTTGCCTCCTCTCCCTGCTCCTTTGCGCTGCAGGTGCTGTCATGTTGCTGCTAGTCACTTTTACTTTTAATAGTATTTCTGCATTATTTATTTCACTTTTGCTCATACACGTAGCACTTTTTTGGTGTTTATAAGAGCATGTGTTAAAGCACTGTTTCTGCAGGAAATACCACGTAGAGGTCAGTTAGTGTTTAATAGCGGTGCTCAGCCATAGCAATGAGACAAAGAACATGACGTTTCATGTTTTTAAGTCGAAGTCAAACATGAAACGTCAAAGTTCATTACAACTGGCTCTTTGTGGGCYACCACAGCACTCATGTTCCCCTCAGTGGAAATGAATTTGACAACCTTGATGTAGAAGTAGGTTTCTGTTAATTTCATGGGAGACTCTGTAAGCTGTTGTATTTTTATGTTTTACAGAAATCACTGCAAAAGTTGGCCTCTTTGTGAAGTTTCCTCACAATTACCCTGAAACAAATAATGAAAATAAAAGGCAAACACCCTTTTGTAGAATTCATATATCTAAAATAAAGAGTTTTGTTGGAGCTTTTTGCTTTTTGTCCTTATCCAGCTACATTTTTTCTGACTCGAAACTTGCCACTGACAATCCTTTTCTTTTCTGTTTTTATTTTTTCATGACTACATTCAAAATTCATCTTGTAAGTTCCTTTGCAGTCGAAATGGATTCGACTTATTAGGTTACATAACTGGTCAGCCTTATARAGTGTTGGATTTGTCCATTTACTGTTGCTCCTTCAACGTGTACTGCCATGACCTCCATTTCTCTCTCTGCCTGCCTGCATGCACGTTGATGGGCAGCTCACTTTAGCAGCATTTCCAACCAAAATGGTCCACCACATTTCAGCCTCGGGAGCTTTTTCATCCTCAAGAACTAAAACTATTCTTTAAGCTCTGTTTACACAAGAATAATCTCTGGAAACATGTTTTTTTATGTTTACTGTGGCAARTCAAAAAGAAAAAAACATGTTTACATTGATCTATTTCCATGTCAGACAGGGTTGCCAGGTAGGAAATGGTAAACTATGATATTGTCACTTTACAATTATTGCATTTTGACCAATTATCATATGTGTTGACTGAAGAGGCACTTTCTTGAAGTGGGGAAGTTAGAAGATCAGGCTTGTGTTGTGATTGACAAACATGTGCACACAGAAAGAGGGAGGCTAAAAGGGTAATATATTTATTTATGTATTTATTTCATTAAACAAAACAAAACAAAAATCATCTTTTTAATCATATATCTTTTTTAGAAGTTTTCATATTATTGTCAAGACTGTTCCACAAACCTATTCCCTGAATTACAGCAGTGCTCCTTCAGACTATATCGAAATGAAGGTTTTACAAAAATCTCCATTCCATTA
>NW_013952771.1:242055-249237 GCF_001266775.1 Austrofundulus limnaeus
GATAAAGTCCATGTAATCACTGTTATTTATTAAACTGGTTAACAGATATTAGCTTGTGGAACATACACGTACATAATTGTTGAATGAAATTAACATAATTATTAATTTATTGTAAAACCATGACCGATAATCTGTGAAACAGATCCAGTTCAGCTGCTGTTTATCTATTAGTTTCTATGGAGGCTGTGAGCTGTTGCCCTGTTTGGTCTGTTTCTGCTCCTCCATGCTGTCACAGACACTACCAGTGGACGTCTATGGTCCAARCACAGAACCTGCTCTGTGACCTGGACTCAGAAATGTTTGGTTTCAGAGGAAAATGGTGTGGTTGTTGAGTGCATAAATTGCKGAACCACAGTGAAAAACTATGGTTTCACTCAAAACCAGTGTGGTATAAACTGGGCTTTATTTATTTTATGTCAGTTTTCATCATGGTCTAAAGTCTTTTAAAYACAATAAAAAATACATGCCTTTAACATAACGACCTTTATTCATTTTATGTATGAAATTTGTGATAATAAAAWTGAAAGCTTGAATTAAAATGACCAGGCTAATAAAATGATTGTACTCCATCAGAGGTTAAGCACAAACCTTTGTATTTAGGTTTTGTTAAAAAAAAATCATGCCCACTTTTGTCCTGGGGTCCATCACATCTGTTCCCCTTCGAGCCAACAGAGTCTCCCACAAACCTGCCATGATCAAATTAATTCTCCATGAACCAGGCTGCTGTGTCTCTGCACACTTGGGCTTCAGCCAGATAAGCTGATTATAACACAATATATTACAYGCAGTCCTGTTTGTTCTGATCCAGTGTTATCCCGATGTCCCCGGTAATACACAATTATTGACCTGCTAAATGTCAAGGTAAACCAAGATGGATAATTACAAGATCGATGCAAAACAATTATTCAGCTCAAAACTGGTGCTGTACTTGACATAAAATGAATTATTTATCAGTTTTTCATCTGCACCTGAAATGTATAAAATAACCCAGACAGCACAAAACCACAGGGACGCCCTTCCTTCTCTAGAAAGAATGTATGTCATAATTTGCGCAGCAAACTGAGCTTTAATTTTATAATCTAAGTCCAAAACTCAACTGTAGAGAATAGAAGTGTAAAAACTTAAATGATAAATCGGCACTTCTGGCCCAGACAGCGAAGATCGGGCTGTCACCAGCAGAGGTGGCTCCTCTCCTGCTTTGATCCAGTGCCAGAGCCACAGACATATGCTGCTCCTTCCAGCAGGGAGGAGAAAGTCTGGATGCAGAGATCGGGCCATCAATGTATTTCCATTCATTAAGCTTATTTCAACAGCTGGTGAGTGGTTCATTTGCTCCGCAAATTACAAAACCAACACAAACACCTTTAGTTTCAKATCCATCATCAAAGGTAAGCAAACTTATTCTGGGGGTGGATAAGGAGAAATGTAAAACCTGCATAGTAATCTTCATCATTATTTCTGTTTAATTCATTCAGCTAAAGCAGCCCCAGACAGATTAATTTTTTACCAACGCTTTTGGTATCAATAGTTCTGCTTCAGTGAGATGTTTAATTAAATGAAATTACAAGTACTGATACTCAAACTAAAACCAAAATTATTAATAATTTTTACCTATTTATGTGTAACTTTCTTTTAATATTGAATTGTGTGAAGTTGCAACTGAACCACGTGATATAAAACACAACACCATGTAACGGGGCAGCATGTGGACATGCAAACATACGTCATACAAGGACTACACTGTCTCATTTCACAACTGTTTTATGCAGATTACTTGGAGTGCATAGGGTGTGGCCTCCGTGGGCTGCAGTCTACGGGGGGCTGCAACCCCTGAACTAGTGTTGCACTGATTATTCAAAATAATTGATAGCATTGATTTATTGAATGACTTATTGTTCCTGTACATATTTCCCAAAGGATGGATTATTTTGTTATTTTTATGAACTTGATCGTCATTCTAATCAAAAGTATTCTTTAGTGTATTTTGGACTTACATATCTACGTCTACACCTTGCAGGGCAGGTTAACAGCCCCTCAGGCTGGGGGAGAGGCTGCTGTATTGAGTTATTTGTGTATTAGCTGTTTGTTTAAAAGACTACTTGCAGTTTAATTTGTGTTTAATTTCATTTGTTTATGAACACATGTATTAATGGTAGAAACACATGAATAAGTTCAGGTGAGATGAGATGTGCACTGGAGTTGAAATAGGAGGTGCTTCAACAGGGAGCATAGATGGACAATGTGACAGGAATAATTGTTGACTAATCAACTAATCTAAATAGTAAATCGACAGATTAATTGACTATCAAAACATRCATTAAGTGAGCACTAGCCTGAACTGAGACAGTCATTAAGTGTTTGTGCTGCTATATTGTTCTTGGTTTTTACCAAATATCTCTACATCTATCTCTACTTTGTTCCAGAAATCTTGACTCATTTTAGACGCAACTAAGCTTCAAGCCTAAATACTGTTGTCTTATTATTAATATATTTTAAGCAAGAGAAAAGACTTTCTTCTGTTGACTCTTGCAAATAAGGCATACTTTTCCAGTTTTTTGCTGATTGCACTGTCAAAAACGTTATAATTTGACATGATAATTAAAACCTGTGGGGTAYGAGGTGTAGCTCTGTTTATTTGCAGTCATTTCTCTGTGCACTGCACAGTCAGAAGCTGGATTTCCTGGGGATGTCCACTCCTGGGAATACTGATTGCTTTAAATGTGTTCCACTTTTGAAAAACGTTTCTTACAGCAGAATACCCGAATACAAACAACTTAGAAAAGACCTTCAACAGTTCCCAGATTGATGGGCAGCATTTATTTAGCWGCACCTTACTGCTACTTTCCCTTTTAATCCTCCTGCTGCTTTTGGGTCAAAATACCCGAGGGCAGCAGGGCAGACTTAGTTTTACCACATGCAGCTTTTCCTTTTTGACTTAGTATTTGTTTAATGACTACTGACACTGTGAAATCACTTGTGTATTTTTGCACTTTTGAGGTAAGATTTGGAACCTGGTAAAAACTTTGATTCATATTACATACTGAAAATCAAAAACCTTGAATAAAAAAACTTTTTTTTTTCCTATGCTGCCTGTTGCAGAGAATCGTTCAAATTGACCAAAATGAGGAGACAGACATTTGGCCTTAGCAAAGCCAGACARACTTTTATGTGTTGATTTTTCACATTAGCTTGTGCAGAGCTCTCGTGTCCAGTAATGAGAGACAGGTGGTGCTCAGAAGGAGATAAAGAGTGAGGTTATCACRCCACCAGAGTCTGGCACAGTCGCAGGAGAAACAGACGCTTTTTTCCTCACAGCTGGGGGCTGAGGTCTACCCATCGCTGCCAGCTTACAGGAYACTCAMTTACTGGTGTGTGTGTGTGTGTGGGCTCCAATAGTACACAAAGTTGTCTCATGTTGTCATTAAGTTTAATGAAATGAAGATGGAATATAGCAGCTCTGCTCTAGTTCTATGTTCTGTTTCATTTCATTTATTTATTTAAAAGGACAGTGCATGCCATTAATGTTTAAAAGATTATTATCTAAGTTTCAATTTGTTGTCCATTCAAAGGTTGTAATCAGTTTTAGGCACAGTCTCTATGAGTTGTTTGGTTTTATTACAAGATTCCTGCGTAACTATAGGAAAGAAGGCATCATCTAGAAAATGAAACAAAGATGTCATCTCCAGAATTTCAAATTAAAATTATAGCTAAACCAAAATATTACAGCACTTCTAAAAAATAAATCTAGATTCACTGAATTTAAATCAAGACCAGTAATGTTTGAAGTTTTGTGTCTGGAAAAAAATTAATCAAATTTAGAGAACTTTTCAAACAGACTGACATATTGTCAAACAAAACATATTTCAGCCCAATAAACCCTACTCCTTCTTGCAGCAGATATCTGTAACTTCAGAGTAAATGAKGACCATACAGCACATTAGTTCATGTCGACACATGAAAACTAATTCCAAAATCCTGATTTGTGATATTTTTCAAAAACCGAGTTCAAGCTAAAATTAGGCCAATGACCAACAGCCTGACAGAAAACAGCTCACTCATTATGAAGTGACTCAGTCCTGCATTAGCATATAAACAAGAGGCTGCTGCTGCTGCTGCACCGGGCTCGGTCGTCAATATGTTTACTGGTCCGCATCCAGAGACGATCTGTCAGGACTTTGATTTCTTCACACGGAGAAGAGGATAAACAGCAGAAAAACAATCCTGCAAGCAGTCCATCACCAGGCTCTCCATCTCTATCACTACAGAGGACACTTTAAGCACTTTGCGAGACAAGAATGCTCTTATTTTGTTGTAATTTTTAGAAGATTCCAAACTGTCAAGGGTACCGAAATCTCTCTGTTTGTGTGCAGACTAAATATTTTGTTGACATGCTTTTGCTCCTTTCAGACATTTTTTGAGTGCTAAATTAAAGTGTCAATAAAACGCACCAGCCGTTTTCCTCGATGCTGATGTGTGCTCTAAAAGCCCCTCTTTGTTTAATAAATCATGAGCTCTTCTGAAAACATCATTTTCACAGTTTTGTAGTGTTCCCCTAGCCTGGCCCTTGCTTTCCTACGCAGTTCCGCTCAATTCTAGTTTCCCTTCACTGCTCCGTCTGGGACTTCTTCCATGGACAAGGATTTCTTCGGGAGCATTTTATTCAGGCCAATCAGCAAATAGAAGGAGGAGTTTTGAACGACGTCAATTTTCTGCTCAGTGTCTGCTACTTAGTTTAGCATACAGCAGTGGAGGAAGTGAATGAAGCCAGTCTGTGTTGATAAGGCTTCYAAATTAAATTAAATTTGTCTGACAAAGCAGCAGCTCTCATTTACAGTTGTCTCGTTTGRCTCGGTACTTTTCTCCTCTCAGTAGGGTTGTTTACAGCACACGAGATTTCCAGTTAGCTTCTTAGCTTAGCCTCCTTCACAGTGGAGCTGGCATGCATACGTCATCACATCCAACCGATYCAATCATTTTAAACTTCAGCAGAGGCCACGCCTCCAGCAAGAATTGCTTCTCTATAGCTGAGAGTCCAGACCCTCGTACGAAGCAAAGTGAAGGACAAGGGTCTGGTTTTTACCAGGCTAGTGTTTCTCCAAACACTGTGCAGAAACTATAAATGTGCCCCACATTTATCATGGACCATGTGTAAACACAAAGGTGTAAAAGCATGTTAGCAAAGATGGTCTTATTGCTTTTCTTCATAATATTTATGACATTAACATGCAGTGTAGATCAGGAGGAACTGTAGCATCAAACGTAACAATGAGCTGTGTCCACGTACCTTCTCTTTTGCTGATTTTAAGAGTTTACATTGAAGGTCATCATTTGACTCATTATGTAACGCGCTCTGCACACTTTTTTTTTTTACGTTGACTCAGAACAACTTCACCCTCTCTGTGTTTCAGGTCCTTCTTAATCAGCTTTATTGATGCTGACATTCATTCGCCTGGCTAAGTTTCTCCTGCTTCAACCAGCCTGAMGCAGCGCAGCATCCGTGTTTGGTCAGATGTGCAGACGTGACGAAGATTTCAGCTTGATGTCCACTTTTTAGTAGCAGTTAAGTATTGCTCAACTTAATGTAAAATCATGAACTCAGTGAAATAACTAAATGATTCTTCCACCCTGTATTTGCTTTTTTAATATTATTTTTCATATTTGCTGTGTGTAAAGAACTGCAGTGAGATAATTCTTACTTTAGAGTGGATAAAAAAAAATGTTTTAAGGATCGCCCAATTTGGCAGAGTAAACAATGTGTACAGTGTTGCTAACTCCCCCACCTGACTTTTGTGCATCTGCCATGCATTTCCACATCATATTGAAGTGGATGTAAGAACATAGCATAACTTGTATATCTGATGCTCTGACATACATAGCAGATTGCCACAGATTTACTGGTCATGTCAAAATATTTTGTAGCATGAAGATAACTTTAAAACATCACATGTACGCCACAGTGACAAGTGATACACATCAGTGACTCAACAATAAGGTTACACAATCTCATACAGCACAACAAAGATGCTCTGTCTGCACTGCCACCGTATTATAACTAACTTGAATTTTTATGGTTCATAGATGTTGCTGTTGCTCATCTTTTTAATGCATGTCAGAGCTGCGTATCACAGGGGCAGAGCCAGAGGGGTGGCCGGGGTGGCACCTGATTGTCTACCCCAGGTTCCACCCMCAAATAACTGACAGTGGGTGGGGGTCTTGGATTTTGTATTTGCATTTAGATTGTGCTGAAGATTGTTTTCTGATACTACTGATACTGCTACTTCAGCTCTGTAAGTTTAGGTATGGCTGAATCATAGCACTATTTAAAATTAGCATTAGCATTAGTGGTAAGCTTATTTTGGGATTAGCATCGGCGATCAGGATATGATCATTCTTAGCCCTCCACAACAAATTTCATCTCAATAAGTCTTAAAATAACTGAATTATAATCTTTTAAAGTTAGCTGTGGTGGCCATCTTTAAATTTTAATTAGCAATAAATTAGGTAAATATAAAAACAGCTACTAGTACACTAATCTTCTGCTTTGTAGATGTAAAAATGGCTGAATAATAAGTTGTGACTAGCATTCAGCATGTTTTTTGGATCATTTTTAGCTATGATCTCATAGCATTTTGGCTCAACGCTTCTTAAAACAGCTGAATTAAAGCTATTTAAAATTAACTGTGGCAGACATCTTAAAATTTACAATCCAGTTTTTTTAGTTCTTTGTAACATAACCACACATATGGAGGACCGATACTGACAGAATCAAAATTAAAAGCAGAAATACATAAATGGCTAAACTGAGGAAGCACAAGCATGCACAATCATTGTGCACATCGATCCTGCTCCTTCCTGTCTATTGACCAATAGGARAGGAGCTGACCCAAGAAAAGCGGCCCACTTTATAAGGTAAAGTAAAAGCAGAAAAACAGGAAACAGAAAACTGTAAAAACAACACACGGAAATAAAAAGACGTGGAAAAAACAATTAAAAACTAATTAAAAAAATACAAGTGCATCTATAAGTAAAGGAAAAAACTACATGTGTATATACACTCACCGGCCACTTTATTAGGTACACCTGTCCAAACGCTCGTTAACACTTAATTTCTAATCAGCCAATCACATGGCGGCAACTCAGTGCATTTAGGCATGTAGACATGGTCAAGACAATCTCCTGCAG
>NW_013952771.1:249454-251259 GCF_001266775.1 Austrofundulus limnaeus
CTGCAGGAGATTGTCTTGACCATGTCTACATGCCTAAATGCACTGAGTTGCCGCCATGTGATTGGCTGATTAGAAATTAAGTGTTAACGAGCGTTTGGACAGGTGTACCTAATAAAGTGGCCGGTGAGTGTATATACATATTTAAAATGATAAAAATTCAAATATATGCTGAAATATATAAATTGTTGGAATTAAGCTGGAAAAATTAAGGTCTATTAAATTACAAAACATAACGTAAACATCCTCCTTTTTTAAATTAATTGGTGCATTTTAGGTGTATTTATTTATTTATTGCTCCATTTAGTACATATTAATGCTTTTATTTTGAATTATGACTGTTATGGTCCTCCATATGCACGTGTAAAAAGGCCTGATATTTTTGAGAACTTAAATCTTCATTTCATTCTACTACAGTAACATCTCACATGAAGTCTATTAACATAAAAAGCACAAGTAATAATTTCTTCTCCTGCTGACCTCCCTTTATACACACCAATAAAGAGAAATTTGCTGTTACTCAGTTGCAATCCATAAATTCAACCAACTCTCAACAGCAYGGCTGTTGCAATCCAGTGAAGAAAAAAAAAGGCCTTTCTGGCCTTGTAAAATATGAACAAGGAAGTAAATGGTGGTCAGGGTGAAACAGAAAAAAAGAGCTGAAAGCATCAGAGGAAGGTAAAATGAGAGGGAGAGTTGTTGCCACTCCAGCTTGGCAGCCCTGCGGCTGATGTACCAAGTTGTATAATGGTTCTGCATTCAATGTGCAGCATGGTAAACGGGACTTCAGCACATGTAGCTGAAGAGACCACTCAAGCCTACTGGGACAGGGGAGTAATTTCAGTGAACACATACATACACAGGATGAGACAGCCGTGTTTTGACACAGAGCACTAAAAATATCTCTTCCTAAATGGGGAAAAAWATATATAAATCCGGACTGGCACTGGAATAAAAATGTGTCCTCTAAAGACAGTCTTGAAAGCTGAACTGGTGAATAAGAACAAGCAGGAGGAGCATAAAACACTCAGAATCTTAAACTGTTCATGTCTTCCTGTGACGGTGATCCCACGTGACGCCCAAACAAGACCACACAGCCTGAATAACATGAAAAGAACAAAAGCAATTCAGAGATTTGAGCAACTTTGCAGCTCTGTTATGCAACTGTGAGCCTGTGGGGTCGTGTGCTGGGGAAATGGCGGCAGACGGCCTGTTGTGTTTTCCTGCTGCACAGATATAATAATTAATCACGCTCTGTCTCTTTGCTCTTTTTTTCTATTTCCAGAGAGGCAGGCGCCTGGAGCCCACTGACCTAAGGCGCTGCAGCACATGCAGGCTGGACTTCAGCATCACTGGAAATGTCACACAATGTTAACTCACACACTGGAGAGCAGCCCGAGGTAAGAGGATCACGAGGACAACCTATAAATGGCACCTTTACACCCGTCTCTTTATCGATGCAGAGTTTAGTAATACTTTATTCAGACACTTTGCCTCTCCTGCTAAAAATAGAGGCTGCACTTGCTTTACGTTTTCCTTTTGAAGGATGCATCTAGAAAAAGAAAAAAATAATGTAAATGCACCCTAGAAAGCAAATCATTTCAAACCCAGAAAAACAAATTGCCCAAATAAATTTCAAATGTACTCGAGGGTTTAGGAAGCTCAAAGACCCCGGTTGCAGTTTCCACCTCAAAGGAAACCACAGGGAATACTGATGAGTTGTAGTTACATTTGTAAACATGAAGACAGGGAGTGAGGACACATGAACAGCTGAACAGGTACTGCATGTGTGTGTGTGTGTGTGTGTG
>NW_013952771.1:251289-261459 GCF_001266775.1 Austrofundulus limnaeus
GTGTGTGTGTGTGTGTGTGTGTGTGTGTGTGTGTCTGAGCCACATGAAAGAATACACCCATCTTTTCTCCGTCTTCCTTTCTCTCTCGGTGTCGAGAGCACAGGAGAGGATTTCTGCAGGGCGTGTTGGAGTGTGAGTCATCATCCGTGCAGAGAGAGAGAGAAAGTGGAGAGAGGCATTCTTTAAGTCGAAGACACTGCTGAAGGCAGCAGTGCAGCAAGAAAACGCAAAACCCTTTAACCCTACACCAAGGTTAAAATCCACTATTAATGTCAAATAACCAAACATGAAAGGATTTAACGAAACTGCGTTTATATTAACACAGTAGATGTGCTCTCGCAGTGTCAGCAGAGAAGCCTCAATGAAGCGTATCACAAGAAAGACTCATTTCAGCTGGCCTGATGTAAGTAAAAATCTCTGTTTGGGCAAAAACAGATGTGATCAAAGTTGGGCCCATGGGCCAAAATTGTCCAGTCAAGCCATTTGATGTGGTCCACCAGAGGTTGTCCTGGTTACCATCTCCTGTCATCCTGTGTAGAAACACTCTTTCTACTTATAGTCATTCTAACCAATGGCCCGGTGAATGTAAGTGGCTGTAGTGCAGTTTTCAAAAAAAAGGAAAAAAAAAATAGTAAACATCAACACCGATGTCAAATCAAGACAATTTACCATGATTTGATAATTTTTTTTTTTGCAAGACTTGTTTTCAAGCTCCAGAATTAAAACAAAGTAAATTTCACGACACTAACCAACTACTGTACCACATCAGTGAGACCATGAAGCTAATGTCTGTGATGCCCTGAGTTTTGCATTCTCAATTTTAAGTTGTAATATATTAACAAATTAATAATTTTTCAAGTAAACCTGACTTAAAGTACCTGTGACATCAAATTTTTGTATTAAATATTAATGCACTTTTGGAAAGATAAAATTGATTAAAAAAAATTGCAAAAAAAAAAAAAATTTCCACACCGCTGAGATAAACAGTTGTTGTGATAACTGCATATGAAATAACAGGAAGTGATGTCAAAAGGAAATGTCTGAATGTGAACAGGGCATTGTTACAACAGCTAACAACACAGACTGTAGAGAAAAATCTGATGTTTCTTTATATATTCTTTATATTTCGAGTCACTATCAGAGAGAGATGAAGAATAGTCAGAGATGAAATAATGTTTGGATAAACAAGGACCAGAGTTTCTTTTCATAGAGGGCTAACCTTTGACGTCACTTCCTGTTTCATTTTGACAGAGCCAAGTTCAAAGGAAAATATGTCAGTTAAAATAGGTAAAATCATGTATATTATACAAAGTGTTTTTTAAACATAAAAGTTTTTTTACTTTTTGTATTTAAAGATATGCATGTCACAGGCACTTTAAGATGACCTCCACAGTCTACTGATATTGGAACAAACAAAAATGGCTACAACACAGCTAGTTTTAAAGGTAGTGAGATACATTTTAGAATGGTAGTAACTGAGCATCATCACATACATTACATATAAAATGTAATTGCTTAAAATTGTGGCATCAACTGTTGAAGTCAAACCTGTTTTCTTGTTAGTAAAATATCTTGTGAAGCACTGGATAGACTTTAATGAAACTCCAAGAAACTGATCTTAGGATGTCCTGAACATCCACATTTGTTTATTTTTTTTTTAGAGCCAATCCAATTCAAGATTGCCATTACATCTAACCAACACAAAACCAGATTTAACTTAGTCAAAATGACACATACTGAATTAGGCTAAAGTTTGATATGGTAGTAGCTGAGAGTCACTCTCAAACAAGCAAACAAACATAAAAAACCTGAAACACACCATCCTGTCTAAATGCTAGCAGATGTATAATTACATAAATCCTGTTGTTTTCTCAAACTGTAATCAAAAATGTCGTAATTCAATGTTTAAATCCTAAATTACAGTATAGGAACTAAAGGGAAATATGTTTTACTGTGTAAGAAGCATACTTTTCTGCTGTATAGGACAGTAAAAAATAAAATTAATTAAAAAAACGGTCAAGACAAAATGCCAAACAGAACAATGTTACATCATCACAGCACTTCTACTTGCACTTGATTATTAGGTTTTTTTGAGGGACAAAACTGGTATACAAATTAAAACAATAAAACAATTAGGAGTATTTGTATAAATTATTGTATATTTCTCATATTTCATCATAGTTTATCTTAAAATGTGATGTCAAACCCAGTGACTGAAAAAGAAACCTGTCCTTCTGTGACTGTTTTGTAATGTTTCAGGAAACTTCCAGATGGGTAACAATTTCTTGCTGTTTGCACTGTGAGGAGGCGGAGCTATCTGCCTGTAGGGATTTTTAAGGACTTAAGTAAAAAATAAACAAACACCAAACAAATACATCTATAGCAATCAATGCAACTAACTGCACCCCTAAATTAAACGTATTTCCTCCTAAAAATGTCAAGTACACAAACTGCGTAATTAAGCTAAAAAAAAAAAAACAGACTGATCAGTTGCTTCCAAATTGCACCACCACTTCGTACCCAATTTTATCCCTTTGGCGGAGGTATGATTTGACCCGAAGCCTCGACTGACACAGACAGCTTACTTGTCCCATCGTGAAAACTTCAAACAGCTACAAATCAATTTGTACCTGCCCGAACATTTTCTAAAATCGACCTTACCTTCTCCCACACAGAGACTGTACAAGCTTTAAAGACTAGCTCCCTCATGTCCAGATCACACGCAGGTTAACCAGCGAACAGATCTCCACCTTGTACGTCTGCACCGTCAGGCTCACCGCACTTTTCTTCACAGAACTGGGAAGTCTGCAACCTGATACTGAACTTCAGCTGACGTCCGTGGAGTCATCCAACCCCGTGGATTAACTTACAGACAGGGTTGCTGCTACCCAGTAATACAGCATCACAGACCAGCTGGTTACCAGACCATTAGATGCAACTAAACTATATACAGGGTTAGTACCTGTGTTAAACTAATAAACATAAACTCTGGAAGAGGTGATGTCAACATAAGATCATAACGKCAAATGAAAAAGGCTAGCAGTCTGTCATGCCACAGGTTTAAACTAAAGGCCCTGTCACACTAYAACATTTGTGACAGCTTATGCAGACTCATGCAATGTTTTTGTTTTAAATTACTCATATAGGTTATACAATCAAATCCTTAGCATTACAATATCTATACATCTAAAAGAAGCTTCCAGTAGATTTTTTAAAATTATTTCTTCAGCTTAGATATTGTCAGTGTTAGACAAAATTTTTATAGGCTGGCATGAGTTGTCGAAAACATTGCAACCGAGCCTCAAAATCATCGTGTTGAGAAAAGACAGAAGATTCTGCAATCTAAAGCAATGTCGCAAGATCTTGTCCAATCTGCTAGCTTTCAAAATATGTAACAGTGATACTTCACTGCTTCATCTGTTCCGAAGTTGAGCTCAAGACCCTTCAAAATATTTGCATTTTAGGCATATTTGTGTTTGCAGAGCTCTTCTAGCTTTGGCAGCCATCTTGAATTGAGTTGATGCTAAACATCCAGTTGTTTTCTAATGCGCCATTAAAATACATTCAGTGAAATATTTTGCTAACAGGAGAGACAAATTACCCTACACTCAAAACTCACACTGGCAAAAATGTTAAATTCCCTTTGCTAAAAAGTGAAAGCTAAGCAATAACGAGACCAGTGTCACCTAAAGGTTTGAAGAGCAGTGATCTAAGATGATCTAAGATGGGGGTGGCCCGGTCCTTTGTTTATTTTTCTGTATTTGGCCCTCACTAAAAAAAGTTTGGACACCCCTGATCTAAGATAAATGAGAAMATTTTCCAAATGTTTCTCAAAGTAAGAGCCTTAGATTCCCCTCTCTGCTCCCACAGGATATTTAACACAAGCTGAACTCAAATTACAGGAAAAATAAAACATTTTTTCATTCTGGATGTACCAATTTTTGCCAGAACTGATATATATCGCCTCCCAGGTCTTTCTCCACCTCCCCAGTACACAAGCTGARTATTTAGTCCTTGTAAAAGGCACTGTGCCATATTTTGCTTAGTAAAGCAGCTCTGTCAGAGTTTGGAAATATAAAACTGGCACTCCGCTGCACTTTTCTCCCAACGCCAGAAAACACAAAACGTCAAGGAAATGTATTCACACCGACAGACTTTTATTTCAGAAAAAAAAGCTGTAATACCTGAGAAAGAAATGGAAAGGGAAACAAAAAGAGCTTGACAGGGAGCGGGAAGCGGTGGGAGCTCAGCATATGACCCTGAAAACAATCCTTTTTTTTATGTGATCTCATTGAACAAAAAGTCATGTCAGACTGAGTCATCCTGAGTCGGCCTGTCAGGATCACTTGCTCCTAACACTTATCCTAAAGAATCTCCTAAGAACAGAGCTTCAAAGAAGGCAGTGTCTGGTATCTGAAGGAGTTTGAACTTACACAACAACGAACTCTGAAAGCAGAAAAAGGCCCTAAAAATGAGTCGAACGCTCTGATTAAAAACGCCTTTCCAAATGCAACAAAAGGGCCATTTGAGGGAGTAAGAGAGGGTTCTAGCTGCAGACAATCAACACATCTGATCACACGCTGGCTTATCAGTCAGCCCTTCTGTCTGCTCGACAAACGCTGGCAGCCATCATCGCCCTTTAATTTCTCCCCAACACCATTCTAATTAAAGGCCACTTGACCAAGCTGCATTAACAACTTCTTGGTAATTTACACCAACAAAACTGCAACTGTGCATTTCATCTAAAAAAATAAAAAATAAAAAACTGTGGCCAGTAAATGTGTGTGAGATGAATGACACTAAATAAAGGATTATGTTGTGTTTTAAATTTAGATGTACTGGTCAAACAAGATGTTTTGTTTTGTTTTGTTTCATAAGAAAAACTTAGGTAAATCACCAAAATATGTTCAAAACGAAGAACATTTGAGCCCATCATTATGAGTACAACTCCCACTAAAGATGGGTGGTGATTTTTCACAAATAAAAGCACAACACTTTGAATAACTAATGACAAATTTGAATAAGTGAATCTCTGATAAAAGCTCAGAATTTTTAATGTAAAACTAATAATATTTTAATGACTAATACCTCAGTACATTTTGTGCTCTCTTCTATAAATTCCAGACTTCAGAGGTTAGATATTAAARCAGTGTTTAAAAGATTCAGTTTGGAGAAATTTCATCTAGTTTTTTGACTGGATGGATGAGCTAATGGCTGGTCCAAGTCAGGCAAGGACCTAAGTGGTTTGCTGCCACCCTTATCACGAAATTTCTACTAGACTAACCATGAAAAACAAGACTGACAGTGTTAAAAAGGTTCATTAAAGAGTGTTTGAGTGAAACTTAATTGAAATTTGAAGGTTAAAAGTGTTTCAGGACAAAACAAATTGACATGGAAAATAGTTCCACTCGAGCTAAAAAGTGTCTATCTGAGCAGATCCACTTCCAAAACAACTTCAGTCTTTAAAAGTTTTATAGTGGTATATGTAAAAACTATTTCATTAATATTTGCATTGCTTGATTTAGGCAGAAATAGTGTGAGCTTTCTGCAGGAACTGACCAGCAGCTCAACTGCAGCTAGCTGCTGCAGTTTTTTACACTTGAAAGCAATCTTACAGGTGCTGGTCATAAAATTAGAATATCATGAAAAAGTAGATTTATTTCAGTAATTCCATTTAAAAAGTGAAACTTGTATATTATATTCATGCATTACATACAAACTCATATATTTCAAATGTTTATTTCATTTAATTTTGATGATTACAAATGACAACAAATGAAAATCTCAAATTCAGCATATCAGAAAATTAGAATCTTGTGAAAAGGTTCAAAATGGATGGCACCTGGTACCACACTCTAATCAGCTAATTAACTCAAACCACCTGCAAAGGCCTTTAAATGGTCTTTCAGTCTAGTTCTATAGGCTACACAATCATGGGGAAGACTGCTGACTTGACAGTTGTCCAAAAGACGACCATCGACACCTTGCACAAGGAGGGCAAGACACAAAAGGTCATCGCTAAAGAGGCTGGCTGTTCACAGAGCTCTGTGTCCAAGCACATTAATAGAGAGGCGAAGGGAAGGAAAAGATGTGGTCGAAAAAAATGTACAAGCAAGAGAGATAACCGCACCCTGGAGAGGATTGTGAAACAAAACCCATTCAAAAATGTGGGGGAGATTCACAAAGAGTGGACTGCAGCTGGAGTGAGTGCTTCAAGAACCACCACACACAGACGTATGAAAGACATGGGTTCTGCTGTCGCATTCCTTGTGTCAAGCCACTCTTGAACCACAGACAGCGTCAGAAGCRTCTTGCCTGGGCTACAGAGAAACAGGACTGGACTGCTGGTGAGTGGTCCAAAGTCATGTTCTCTGATGAAAGTAAATTTTGCATTTCCTTTGGAAATCAAGGTCCCAGAGTCTGGAGGAAAAGAAGAGAGGCACTTCATCCACGTTGCTTGAAGTCCAGTGTGAAGTTTCCACAGTCAGTGTTGGTTTGGGGTGCCATGTCATCTGCTGGTGTTGGTCCATTGTGTTTTCTGAGGTCCAGGGTCAACGCAGCCACATACCAGGAAGTTTTAGAGCACTTCATGCTTCCTGCTGCTGACCAACTTTTTGGAGATGCAGATTTCATTTTCCAACAGGACTTGGCACCTGCACACAGTGCCAAAGCTACCAGTACCTGGTTGAAGGACCATGGTATCCCTGTTCTTAATTGGCCAGCAAACTCTCCTGACCTTAACCCCATAGAAAATCTATGGGGTATTTTGAAGAAGAAGATGCAATACACCAGACCCAACAATTCAGAAGAGCTAAAAGCCACTATTAGACCAACCTGGGCTATCATAACACCTGAGCAGTGCCACAGACTGATCGACTCCATGCCACGCCGCATTGCTGCAGTAATACAGGCCAAAGGAGCCCCAACTAAATACTGAGTGCTGTACATGCTCATACTTTTCATGTTCATACTTTTCAGTTGGCCAACATTTCTATAAATCCTTTGTTTTTATTGGTCTTCAGTAATATTCTAATTTTCTGATATGCTGAATTTGAGATTTTCATTTGTTGTCATTTGTAATCATCAAAATTAAACGAAATAAACATTTGAAATACATGAGTTTGTATGTAATGTATGAATATAATATACAAGTTTCACTTTTTAAATGGAATTACTGAAATAAATCTACTTTTTCATGATATTCTAATTTTATGACCAGCACCTGTATGTTATGCCAGGAGAAAAGGGAAGTAACAATAAACCAGACATTTTTTAAAAGAAAAAGTGATTGTTTAGTCACGTGTTTTAATCAAGGAGAACAAAGGAAGGGCAACTCTAACTGTACTAATTACCATTAATTATAGCTTATAAACATAACTTATTATAAAAATTACACTAATAATATCTAATAATCTAATAATAAACAGAGGTGTGTCATAGTTACATTTGCTCACATTTCCTTAACTGTGTGGGGAAAAACACTTTTTGGAGTAGTTTTACTACACCTTATGTTTTACTTTACTTTAGTTTTATTATAAATCATAATTACTATTACTTGAGTAAGATTTCAGAATATTCTACCCACTGCATGTAGCTTCACTGAATGAAGAACAAACCTCTTGTTTGTGTTAGAGTGTGTACGTGTGTGTGTGTAATGCCTGCATACTTGTCAACAATAGTTTCATTGTGACAAAGATTTGACTTGGAAAAATGTTTCTTCCACTAGATTCTATTAGTAATAATGCTACTTGCATTAATCTTCTTCATTTTATTCTTTAAATACACCAAAATTTGCACAGAAATTTCTGTCTCGTCAGTCTGATGACATCATTTTAAAATATTAAATCTGGTGTTATGATCAGTTACTCAGTGGCCTACAAAATACCTTTTTACTCTTACAATTTTGGAYGCTTATTTTTACTTTTACTTAAGTAAAAATATGCTGAAGTAGTGCTACTCTAAAGTACAACTTACCACCTCTGCTAATAAAAAAATAAAAAATACAAGAAAATCAACAAACTGCAAAGTAGGAAATAAATTAACAATGTATGCAACCTTTTGAAATAAAACAAAACAAAAAAATCTAAAATCAAAAGCTTTTAGCCAAAAACTAAACTAACAAAACAAAATTTTATCACAAGTAAAACCTCTGAGCCTGCCTCTAAACTCACAAATCTGTTTGGCAGCCACCACAGGCTTCAAACCAAACATTTGGTCACAAACGTTCACAATAAATGTGTTTATATTTCAAACAGCAGCTAAAACGTCAAGTTCAAGCATTTTAACACGATGTCCAAACAAAAAGATGAGCTGCTCAGAGTAAACAGGTGAATCTGTTGACAGGAGAGCTGGACAAAATCCTTCAGAATCTAACCCCTGGCTTTGTGACCTTCCAGACACACCTGTTCCTTTGCTGCAATCACCTGAGACACACCCACTGCCCTCAGCTGATTCTCATTTCACTAATTAGGAAACTTATAGCACCAACTGGCTGGATGTTTTTCAAATTGGTCACTTTAAAAAGACAAATCACATTCCACATGATGTATTTTTTATATATTTACTAGCATTATATTACTTTGTCATTGAAGTGTTTTGTATTTTTATTTTGCCAAGAAGGCCAGTTTATATTGACTGTGACAGATTTATTAGAGCAATTAAAAGATAAAACATCCAAGTGGGTAAAAACGTTTTACAGGCAGCGTACAGAATATCTGTGTTCAGGATTATATTACAACAACTTGATTCAACTCAGCGGTTTTATTTTTAGCAATCTAAGAAACAGTTTGTTGTGCTGACACTTTTGTGCAATAATTAAATAGCACTGTTTTAGTACAGGGAAAAACAAAGACATATTGTGAAAAGTGTGAATGAATGACTATGGCACTGTTTTTCCTGTGTGCGTTTGCACACAGTTTTGCTTTTAGCAAATGACAATTAAATCTAATGTCAAGCAATGCAAGTTAGAACAAGATTTCTGATTCAACCTTTTTCCATTGTTTGAACAGCTCTTTTACTTTAAAATGCAGCTTTGGGACTTAAATAACATGCATTATTATTAGCCACTGCATAATGGAAAGGACCTTATTAAAGCTGCTGGGTCACAAAGCAAAATGTAGGCTACAAAAAAAAAAAAGAAAGAAAAAAAAAAAACAACACGTGCGACAAAGTAGACCACATATTTATATATCTATAAAACACAATACAAGAAGTCTTCCACTTTTCTTCAGAGGAATGAGAGTATCAATATTTATGCACTGGCTGAGTCCATAAATACCAGCAGCCCGGTCCAAAAATCAATGCACGCCTGCTACATATTTTAATCTCCCTATGAAGGTCGCATTACTCGAGCGATGCATGAGAGGCCAGAGCATGTCCAGCCTGACCCGGCAAATGTCACTGAACCACACACTGCATCACGGAGGAGCTAAAACAGTGACATGTCTTATTAACATAGAAAAAGAGATTTGGGATTAAAACATCAAACATTGAAGTTAAAAAAACATTGAAAACTTATAATGATACTCTCATTTTATGTTGCAACTTTTTTGATGAAACATGTTTTCAGTGCTACCGCAGAGTTCTTTTAGTGATGGTGTCACTGCAAGCTGACAGTTTCTAGGTCGAGGGATGGGGTAAACGAAAGGTAAAAAAGGTAAAAACAAATCACCAGTCAGAACTTTTCATGTTAGGTTAGCTAGCAGCTAAGCTGAGCATTTTAATTGAGCTGTGATTCACATCTTCGAAATTTAAGTCGCTAATTATTCATTTAAATGTTTACCAGCTAATAATGATGATTTGTTAAACCCCGCCCACCAATGCAGAAATTGTGACAGCTTGCAGTGACAACATAACAAAAAAATAAAAAAATTAAAAAACTCTGCAGTGGCATTAAAACTTGTTTTATAAAAAACAAAAGCTGCAGCATAAAATGATAAAATCATTATGTTTCTTAATGTCATGGTTTGTTTTTCACTGTTTAATCTTACAACGCTTTATTTTTTAATGCCAAATCTTTTTTTTATGTCGATATAAGCTGTCACTGTTTTAGCTCCGTAGAGAATCAATCATCAATGGATTCATAAAAAGCCTTCATATTACAGGTGTTCAGTCTGAAAATGACTGTTTTCTGGATTGTGTAACTCATGTGCATTATGGATGAGGAAGAGG
>NW_013952771.1:261774-264353 GCF_001266775.1 Austrofundulus limnaeus
AATTAAAATTGAGGGACTGTTACTGTGATTCCCAGCATTACATAAATTTGTCACTTTGCTAAAAGAGCTTATGAAAGTTAGATGAACGTTTTTCAATCTTGTTAAAACCAGTTACATTATTAAAAGGCCACATTCATCCTGTGTGGCAAGAAAGAGAGCCTGTGGCAGAYTGAAAATTTAATAAGTTCAAAGCTGTGGCTGGAGATTGAGAAACTTGGCAGGGACTTGGTTCTGTAATCCTGAATGTGGGTACGAGACGATTTTGCGCTCGTCRTGTCGCGCGTGAACTCAAGCAGGTGGAAAGACGGAGGATTCTGCAAAAACTGTGATCAACCAATTATYTGACTTAACTTCAGGCAGGAAACCCAGCTGTGAGGCTGAGATTTGAAGAAAMCTTTCTACGCTTATTTTTGATTTTTGTCTCTTTTAGTTCAACTTGACAACGTTAAGGTTTCTCAACTCTCCTGCGTTGTGTTTATTTTAAAGTTTTCACACAGTAGTGTTCATTCTTTTCCACAGTGCTGCAGCAGAATGMATAAATAGGGTGGTGAGAAGTTGAAACATGTGGCTATCATGATAAGACGGTCTGAAGATGAAGGTGGTTGGTGTCAGCTGAACCTGGAGGTGACTGAAAAGGACTTTCTCTGCTATCTCTGATAAGGCGTTGATAAATACGCTTTCAAATTCACAAGAGAATAGAGGGAAAATATAAAATGATGCAGTACTGAGTGTGCCTCCATATCTGTTTACTACTATCAGTGTTTTTTTTCTTTACTGATGAGTGTAAAAACAAATTTATTTAAATTTTAAACACAAATAATCATTTTAGTTTTGAAAATAGAAAAGGATCATTCATAAAACAGTTCAGTCAAACCAGTCTGTAAAACATCCTGTCAGCTGTGGTGGCTCTGCTTATAGCTCCTGAATAATCTGACTGACTAAAGTTAGCATTGAAGAACAATGCAAGTGTTTGAGAGTAAAAAACATTAGGATTACAAACAGAAAAGGTCCAATTTTACCTTTACTTCAGAAACAAACATACATAAACTGATATGTCCCAAAAAAGTAAAAACAAGTTGACTTCAGAAATATGACAGCTAAGGAACATCTTCAGCCCCAAGGGGTTTTCTTGAAGTAAAGTGCCAAAATGTAATAGAGTGTGTCTCAGCATTTAAAACCCTATTTAAATAATCTTTGTATCAAAATAAACAAAATAAGCAAACACTTGGAGTATTTCATCAGAGTGTAAGTATCGAAGCAGCTGCTGTTGTTTTAGAGATACTGAACTCTTAAAAATCCAATAAACAAAATTAAAAACTCTTGGAAACCATAAATCCACATGTGGACATCAYGTGCAAAGATGCATGCTGTTAAAATAAACTAGAGCAAAGTTACAGAGGTTTTAGTAAAGAAATAACTCAGTGTTTAGTCATTCTGCACAGGATGGTGCTGTCAATAAATGTTAAGAAATCTTTGGTTTTTAATCACAAAATTATTTCATTTTCTTACATGCCTGAAAAGACTTCAATGTTAGCATTTTTGAATAATTACCCACATATTTATTGCTCAACCTAACTTTTGCTAGCATTCAAAAAAAGAAGTCAAAAGACCAAACATTTTTTACAGATTTATGTTGATGCCATTTTGTATAACTTGTTTAATTTCTGGTTCAACAGCCTGTGGTTTTAACTGTCTTCTGAATGTAGAAATGATTTCGTGAGCTCTTAGCCTAGATTCTGACATTTCTGTGGATATAAAGCATGTCTATGTTTAAAAGACCCATCTTCTGTTAACAGAAGTTAAATGAAATAGAAAACAAGAAGTTTAGCTGTGTCCCAGGGCCGTGGCGCTCAAGAGGACTAACGTTTGCTGAAGGAATGCACAGCGCTCCCTGCTTTTCATGCCAAAGTTTTAAAGTGCCTGTGACAACAAATTGTTTGTATTAAATATGAATGCATTTTTGGAAAGATAACATTAATAGTGTGTCRCAAAACAAATTTCCCACCGCTGAGATGAACAGTTCTTGAGACATTCACATGTGAAGCAACAGGAAGTGATGTCAAAGGGGAATGTCTGCATGTGAGCAGAGTGTTGCTACAATAGCTAACAACACAGATTGTAGAGAAGAATCTGATGTTTCTTTAAAGTGTATCTTACCCCCTTGTGAAAAGATAACTCCGCCCCAAGGCGAAATTTGAAAAATGCATCAAAGTGGGTAGGGGAGGGGTGGGGTTAGAGAGCTTAGGTGTGGCCAGGACAAGAGAACACGACAGCTAGCATTAGCATAATTGATGCTACATGGAGAGTGACCACAGTGACGCAGATAGTTACATCTCTAAACGGTCTGAGGTGGAGGATTTTTCACCCCCCTCCTCACCAGAGGCAGAGAGAGACTTGATCAAGTCAGCTCAGTCTGGGACTGACTTGTGTTGTCTCTCCCTGGGTCAGGACCCAGCACGCTTTACTGCAAGCTGAGTGAAGCTGACACCCCACCCACACAAAAAATCTAAGCAAGTAAGTGGATTGGTTAGTGCTTCGTTTGTGCAGGTTTGTGCAGGTTTGTGCAGTTAAAATGAGCA
>NW_013952771.1:264787-271750 GCF_001266775.1 Austrofundulus limnaeus
ATGTTTTTTGACCAAATATTACAGATTTGAACAAATACACATAAAAACATCAAAATTAGCACAGAAACAGTACTATATAACATTTTAGACACATTCTAGACTCTAGTTACTCTTTAAATTATTTCAAGTCTCTATCAGAGAGGGATGAAGAAGAGTCAGAGTTCAAATAATATTGTTCTGATAAAGAGTCAAAGAGTTTCTTTTCTTAAAGAGTTCGCCTCTGATGTCACTTCCTGCTTCCCTTGGGCTGAGCCAGATCTAAAAGAAAATATGCAGTTATGTGACAAAATGGGTAAAGTCCAGTGTATTAGCCAAGTTTCTTAATTAGAAAAAAGTTTTCTTTGACCTTTTGTATTTGAAGCACATGCATGTCAAAGGCACTTTAAACAATGATCTTATGTGATGAACAATTCTCAGCTAAAGTCTCAGCTACTACCACATCAAATGTTAGCTTAATATCTGTAACAATAGCTGAGTTGTGGCCATTTTTGTGCTGCTAAGGTCAGTTTAGCTGCAGTGTCATTTTGAATCCAAACGCTTTGATTGTTGCACATCCACTGATTACTGTCTGAGAGTGTCATTAAACTCAATCCAGTGGCTAATGAGATATATTGTTAACAGTAAAAAATAAATAAAAATTTAAATAAATAAATAAATGAACCCAGGCAATCACATTATCACACACCTTTCATGGTCACGGGGGACAGAAWGTTTGTGACCTTGAGACTGAATAAAATGTTTCATCTCTCAGTCGTTTCTGCAAAATAATGAGTCAGAATGAGAAAAGGGAGGTCTGGATGATACCTCAGTTTATGCTACACGGATAAACAAATTAGTAGAAAGATTAATCTACTGCTCTTTGTCACAACAAGAAAATAGTTGTTGCAGAGCTTCATTCCTTTACTTGACCCACACAAAGTGAACCATTTTCCTCTTTTGATGCTCCTGAGGTCGCTGGTAAGCTRCTTTGACAGAGAAACCTGGATAACCTGTGTAGTCGGCTGAAACAATGATTAACTAGTCAGTCTATTACTGAGGTAAAAAGAGCTGCGGAGTGAATAATGTGCAGCTAAGGCACAATGCAGTCCTGGGTCAGCCAGCAGCATCTGAGCGTTAATAAGGGGAGTAATTGAATTAGAAGATCAGTGGAGGCCTGCAGTGTGGGCGCCACACGGCTCTAATTTCATTACAAGTGATGTAAACATGAAGGTTGGCCCCCAGCACATGGGGCCTCTGATATCAATACACGCACAAATACACGTGCAATCAAATGAATTACAACCCTATCATATTAGTCATTACAAAAGCATCTGTCGTTTTGTCTCACGTAACGCCGTCTCCCATCGTCTGAGTCAGTGGCGGCTGGTCAATAGGGGGTGCTAGGGGGCCGCCCCATCTCTATTTTTGGCACACAAAAATAAAATAATAATAACAACAACAACAACAACAACAACAACAACAACAACAACAACAACAACAATAATAATAATAATAATAACAAAATAAAATGTTATAAATGTTTCGAAAAATATCGTATACTATATGTTTTCTGATAATTAAAATTAATAATTTGATGTGTAGACTTCCATTTTACTCATGAGCTTTTTCGTGTTGAGTCACTTCCGGGTCGCGAGCTGTTCGCCGCCCCAGACTCCCATAGACAAGTCATTGTAAGATTTTGGACATGCGCAGTAAGTTCTCAATGCAAAATAATAGAGTGGCGTGGAGCGCAGCATGTGGCCACCCCGCAGCTGACCTCACACAAACGGTAGTGGGTTACAGTACGTAACCAAAGTTTTTCAAGCATCAGGATCTGATCCAGCATGGATTAAAACAGGTAAGAGAAAAAGCTAAAATATTTTTGTAATGCTTGTTAATCATAGTATATTATATATATTATATATTAATGGTGAACACAACTTAAAATAATATAAAATATAATAATATAATATTTTTATGTTTATGTTTTTGACAGATATTAGAAGATTTTTTTCCTTTCTGCTACCTTTCATTTTATTACATCTTTTTCTTCTGTTGTGCATAGAGTTTATTTTGTTTTTTAATGAAATAAATACATTTTTAAAACAAAAATATAATAGTTTACCTTAGAGATGCAACAATTTGTTGCTATTAAAATAGCATTAATTGTTCTCTATATATTATTAGAAAGCTCACTTGTAGCCATCTCCATACTGAATTAAATTTGTGCATTTATTGTCTTAGGATTGTGACACCATCTTGAGTCATTCACAAGCACATACACTGCTGCAGGCAAACAGGTTCCTGCAGGACAGTTCTATGAAGCAGCACTAAAGACCATGGAGGCTCACCCAATGCTGAACAGGGCCAAGAAGTCTGATCCAGTTCAGGAGCTGCAGTGGTGCTGTGGCTCTGTACCAGCTGCTCTTCATGGAGAACAATCTGCAGCACAGCTTCAGAGACTGTGACTCTGCTGAACATTCTCATCACATCTCTTTTGACCACAGCTGAATCTGAGAGGAGCTGAACACTGAAGACAATCCAGACTTCCTCAGGTACAACATCACATCTCACTGCACTGACCATGCTCTATAAGAATCTGGTTAAAACATCCCTGACTTTAACCAGAGTCATGAAGAAATTTGCTTCTCAGTTACAGAAGAGCAAAATTTATGTGCTAAAAATAAAAACTGCATCACTGTTTTATTATTTGGATTTGTTTAATAAATACACTGGCAGGAAACAACTTCGTACAAGTTTGATTGCTTTTTGAGATACGTCTATTTTGGAGTTGTAGCCCCCCCGAGAAAAATCCACCAGTCGCCACTGATCTGAGTGTTTGTGTCGATGAGAGCTGTAAGGTGATGCAACTAAAGATGGGAGAACACAACATGGTGGTGCAAGAACAGATTTTACAGAGAATTGCATATTCACTGTGAAGAAGTGTAACTGTGGAGCTGCACGACAACTCCCAGGGAATACTATCATCTCACAGCAAGAGTGGGATTTATTTGGAGCATTTTCTGGGATTTTTTAAATTATTATTTTTTTGTCTGAAAATTAGTGTATGAATAAATGAAAGCATCTAAACCGTTATTGTGTCCTGGCCTGATGATTCACTTGACCATCAGACTGAGTGCAGCTTAATTAAACTCTCAGCTGTGACAATGAAGCACAAGAAAAAAAAAACAGCTTGCAGAGTGAACTGCATTTAGTGCATGAAGGGTAGTGTAATAAAATCAACTGACAGGATTGTTTTTGCCATTGTTTTAAGAGTTGTTTTGACAAAACATGTGGATCTTTTTATTAAATCTAAATTATCTTCATATTAAAAAGCAAACGTAGCTAATCTCTACATTATTATATCTGTATAAATGCACATTGCATCATCCCATTAACTGCTGTTGTCAGTGTTCTTTCTGAATAAAATTGCTGCTACTTTAATAATAATAACTATAAAATGGTCTTCTGTCAGATCTCTTTGTAGCTTTAGAAAAGCTTTAAAGCAGAGATGCCCACTTCTAGTCCTCGTGGCCCACTGTCCTGCATGTTTTAGAYGTGTCTCTGCACCTGATTTGAATTAAAGAGTGATTAACTTCTGCTTCTGAAGAACTTGAAGAGCAGCTGAGGAGCAGGGAAACAACAGGAACATGCAGGATTAAGAGATAAAACAGGTCAATATTTTAAATATGAACTGTAGTATTAAGTTGTTGCTTTTTTATTATTTTTGAATAAAGGTTACAAAAGATTTTCTTAGGAAACTGACAAACAGAAACATGTTTTCTTTGTACAGACTGCACCAAGAGGAGGTAAAAAATCACAGCATGAGCAGGTTTTATATGCATGAATGTAAATAAAAAACACAACGGTATGTCAGGTCCTAACGTGTTTGAAACGTAGAATAATTATGTCATGGTTCTTTTGTTGTAAAGTTTCAGATACTCAAATTACAGACAAGAAAGTGAAAAGGTGACACTTTCACCGAAAAACACATTTTCTTACAGTTTGTTCTCGTTAAATGTGCAGAAATTCTGTTGAGCTCAGATCTATAAATCTTACAAAGATGCACAACAAAGCTAAAAGTCTGAGACAATTTTCTTCAGGGCCAATCCTGAGACACATTCTRTATAACAATACAGTTTAAATATGTTTGAATGGTTTTTTTTAGACTGGTTGTAAACACAATGCTGAATCAAGAAAATGGGACTTTTATTTTAAGTGCTCGTGTTCTAAAAGAACACAATTTTACACACTTCTGTATTATTACCTCTCTGCAAATGGACACACTATCATAGAGTACTGTAGATGAAAGATGGCTTTATTTACATTTATCAGTTTTACACAATGACAGCKGTATTTCAAATATGTGGTATGAGTGAACCCACTATACATTTTGTCAGATGACGTCAGTGAAAGCATATTTTCTATGCACTCAAATGCAACGGATATATTAAAAACCTGTGATGCAAACAAGTTCCAGAAAAAAACAAACTTATGCTCCGTAAAACAGAAGGATTTGACGGCTGCAGTCAGCCGTGCATCCAAGGAAAGTGCCATTAGAAGCTTTCATGAGCAGTTTGTTGATTAGATCTCAATCAGAACATAACAGAGCCGCAGGCTAAATTAGGTTTGTGAAGAAGTGCCGAACGCTCTGTCAGTTTTTTATTATCACTCTGCTCAGTCTCMTGTCAGATCGTGCAGGTTTTGGTAATTACTGATGCTGCAATGATATTTTTAGGATTCATACAAGTCTCTTTTATACCTCAGCGACTGAACCCCACTTTTATCCCACMCACTTTTTCACCACTATTCCTGTCCTTCCCACTCTATTATTAACAGAAGTGTATAAAAAGTAACAAAGTAAAACATCTTAACAGAAAATGACTGAAAAAATGAATTTAATTGATAAGAAAAGTACTTAAATAAAAGTCATAAAACTGCTTACAATAATCGAGAAAGTAAAAGTACTTTTACACACACTCTAAAACAYTGAAGTGTTGAATTTTCTTAAAGTTATGTCAGCTGGTTCCCCTGTACCGAGTTGAGTAAATTGCTTTGACTCAATTTAGTGAACTATCACAGAATATTGGGGATGCACCAATATGAAAATTTCAGCCGATATATATGTCCAATATTTTCAATGGTGTTATGGCCGATAACCGATATTTATCGATATTACACAAGCACACATATTATTTATATACYGTACATGTACACAAAAATACACTTGTGTCTTTTTTTCAATACCGTAAACATGACCAAACCGCTGACATGGCTCTGTACTTCAGTTATTACTGGCTGTGCAGCATCACTAACACTATCATGAACAAACAGATACTGCTCAACCAACCACTTCCCCTCCCAAAACAGAAACACAAACAGACACAAGCAGAAATTCAATWCCGGATGTTAATATTGGCCCAGTTTTACTTATGGGACCGATGTTAATGCGGATATGTCGTGCATCCCTATAGAATACTGTAGATGAAAGATGGACAGCTGAGCAATGAGTGATCAGATCCTTAAAAACATTGCTTACGTACTGCAGTGAAGTAAATGTACTTTGTTACTACGTATATACCTTTGATTATTACTGTTGTTTGAATGCCTGTTAGCACAATAACAACAAAGCCTCGTTTCCCAGGACTCACCAAAGGTATAAGGGAGAGTTTCTGCAAAACCAAACCAAAAACTTTCCAAATATATCATAAAATGAGAGCAAAATGATGAATACAGGAAATATTTTACACCAAGCCTTTAGTCTTCATTCAACCTTTAAACATAACTGGTGGAATATTCTCATGAGCTAATGAGCAAATCCATTAATGTTCCACTTTATTCTTAGTTATGTTTGGYTGCTCTGAAAAACCGCTGCTGCTCATAACTGAAATGCCATGCAGGCCCTGAAGACATGCTGACAAGCTAATTATCAAGTAGACCYGTCACAAGCAGGCAGAAAATTTAAAAATAAAGTTCACACTGCTCTCATTATGTAAACAATCACAGTTCGTGGTGCTAACCTCACACCACAATAGACTACAGCTGGTGGGCTCGAACACAAGAGGGTCSCACTCTCAGTGTGAGACGAGAAAAGCAGCGAGAATGTTGGTGTAACTGTMTGCTCGTGCTTTTTGATTCAAACTCAAACAAGAAAACATAAAAAATATGTGCCGCCGACAACAGCTATGTTCGCTGGTGACCATCGCTGCCAATGTTATTCCTCAACATATCACTTTGGAAATATCAGGGACAATGATCATCAGCACACAGAAAGAAACTGTTAATGACAGCGCTTTGGTTTGTGCTTCAGTCCAAACATGTCACCCATAGCATCGCTCCTTATCAGAAAAAAAGAGAGACGAGATAGAACGCCAGCAGCTCCACATACGCACGCACGCACGCACGCACGCACACACACACACACACACACTACTTCTCTTTACACATGCACCACACTGAGGTCTAATCGATGGAGCTCATTTATATTCAGCTCCAGACGTCGGGGGAAACCGGGGGAATTACAAGCAGCCTCCGCTTTGAGATCTCAGCCTGCAGAAAGCCAGAGGAAGCCTCAGCCAGCATCGCTTTGGAATCCTGCTATTTACCGTCTTCAGCATCTTCAATAACACTGTTACTGATTCTTCACACTCCACAAGAAATTCTAGTGAGCAGTGCAAAAGTGCCAATCAGTTAGACAACAATATGTCACTGAAAATTATCTGAACAGTGACGAAATACAACTAAAGACACTGAGATGGATTCCTATGATTTAAAGGAGACACATCAAGCTTTCAGACCCGTCTTTGTCACATTTAATTCATTYAGTTGGGGTCTATTTACAGCGGGTAAAATAARKATTGAACACGTCACCATTTTTCTCAGTAAATATATTACTAGAGGTGCTAATGACATGAAATTTTCATCAGATGTCGGTAACAACACAAGTGATCCATACATACAAAGAAATCAAACCATAAATGTCCA
>NW_013952771.1:273590-279321 GCF_001266775.1 Austrofundulus limnaeus
TGGACATTTATGGTTTGATTTCTTTGTATGTATGGATCACTTGTGTTGTTACCGACATCTGATGAAAATTTCATGTCATTAGCACCTCTAGTAATATATTTACTGAGAAAAATGATGACGTGTTCAATATTTATTTTACCCGCTGTAAAGTGGAACTGCAATACTTTGGTCTGAATTCCTCTTTTTTGTAAATCCACAAGCCCCTCTTTCACCCCTTCTCTGAGGTGTRTCTCAGATCAACTTGTTTTGAGGCTGCCTCTTTAAATCTAAATGAGGCACTTCAACGGTCCACTCCATTTTGGTAGACTACTTTGATAGAGGTTTAMGGCTATATAGCGACGTAGAAACATTTTACTAATGAATCAAAAGATGTCAACAACAGAAGGTCTATCCAGCCTTACATGTTGGAGCCAGAGGAGAATGAAGATGACTAAACTGTAGCTGGTGASTCCAGACCTTCCTTAGAGGTTCTGTAGCAAATAATTTGATGTAATAGTTCAGAAAATGTCCTAGAAAATAGAGAAAACTGAACTAGTTGAAACATCTGACAAACTGAATATAAATATTACCACTCAGCACCAGGAGAAACTAAATTCACCTTTACTGCACTCCTAGAGACTCCATAAACATAACAAAACGTATTTAACAACTAAAAAGGTGGATTTTGCTTGATTATGACCTTTAAATAAAGTTCTTATTTGTTTTCTCAGTCTTGCAACAAAACTACAGATGCAGAAGCTCATACTGAAAGTCTTCATGATGAAGATGATTTCCAGCATGTATTACGTGGTTTATTTAATAAGTCAGCATGCGAGYCACTTCCTGTGTCAAATGTAATGAAGAGCAAGTACGACCCTTTCCCTGACACAGTCATTGCTCATAAAATAATAAGCAAATAGACAATTTGACCCCAGTTAGTCCCAATGAGGATTCACTGAAGACAAATTGAAGTGAGCAGAACCCRTTTCGAAATTAAACCAACAACTGGAGGCAAAATTATTCACAGTTCACARGTTCATGATCCCAAGCCAGAAACAGTGAAAAGTAAATGCCTCTTATGGGGTCCTGAATTGCCCCTTAATATCCCACACATCAAAATGACCCTTTCACACAGAGCACTCACCAGTAACTTCTGACGGAGCCTTTGCTGGTTCACAGTCTCTCGGTTGAGTTCAGCTCTGGGATTATCCTTCAGAGGGAGAAAGTTGTCCACACAGTGGAAGGGCAAAACTTCATTTCCCAGCTGTAGGCAAGAAAAGTAAGTTAAGCTTATTGGTTAAATCTGTTTAATCTAAAATGAGTGCTTCTTTGAAATAAAAGACCTTTTTAAAAAACAGTTATTTTACTTGTGATAACAAAATACCAGAATCATCCAATAAGGAATGTGGTTGTGATTGCACAAATTAACATATCTTTATTATTATATCATTTCATTTTAAAGTGTAACACAGATTTGTTTGCCAACATTCCCAAAAGCCTGTAAACAACCGGAAAAGTAAGTCCGTCGCTGAACAATAACACTTAAGCACTCTTTCAACCAGATACTTACAAACCCACAAATGCATAAGACTCCAGCAAGCTAAAACAACRTCCTCTCTCCATGTTCAGCCACTTAGCCAGCAACATTTAGACGTTATATTTAGACGTCCTATTTTGCAAATGCTGCCTTTTTGAAATTTGGTATGCTTGTTTGTCTTTGTGTCTATGGTGTATAATGATGTGATTGTGATGCTGTAATTCTGAGTGTTTTATGTGCTGCAGAACAGGAACCTGCTGTAAAACAGCAATTATGCTGAGTCAGGCTTCATTTTTAGTAATCTTTTCTTGTTAAATAAATAAATCAAATCAACGTTGATAGCACTACCTAAACTGCTTGTTTTTGCCAAGCTAGTGGAGCTGGCTGGAAATAATAATGCCCGCTATTAAATTATTCATGGGTGCAGCCAGGTGGAACCAGATGCTGCTTTTGTGTCATAGAGGCAGAGCGGTAACTTGACTAAAGCATAAAAGGCCATCACTGCGTGGAAGGGGGGACTTCATCGAACAAGGCTGGATGCTGCTGGGCTGCAGGAGAAAACACGGGAYGTCAGTCCGCTCGCCTGGCTGTTTCCACGGGATATTTTATGTGCGGGTGTTCAGACAGAGGACAGCGATTCAGCTGGTTGGTCCATGGAGGAATGGATCCTGAGGTGTTATAGCTCCCGTGTCGCTGATGCTCTGTACCCTGTTTGTACCCAACACTGACAACTGGAGCCACGGCCAGAAGATGACCTTTTTTCCCCTTTTTAATCCGTGCCATGTTGTAATGCTGAATACTAATGCTATGTTGCTTTGTGCCCGCCACTCATGGGAACAAGCTGGGCTATTTTTAGCTGCTTGTCCCCAGCTGCACATCTCCAACCCGGGGCCAATAGGCAATTAGTCTTAGTTGTTTCTCACGACAGTAGGCAGTGCTAGAACCTCCCTAACCCAAGAAGACATCTGGACACAGGCAGTCTTGGTCCTGTACCAACCCCCGCCTCTGGACAAAACTGAAGCAATACCTCCACCTGCTTTAAGTTTCATTGGCGCTCCCAAGTTCTGGTTCTGTTGCTGTCCGTAAACTGAAGTGTTGTGTGTTCTTACGCAATTCACAACTTTTTTTTAAAACAAATTTGTATTTTCTGTTCTAAGAATAAAATAAAGCAGTGTTGATAATGTTGTTTAAATTGGTTAGTTTTGGTTAAAGAAACTGAAAAAAATTGTTTTAATATATTGTAATACATAAGCAAGAAACTCCTGAAATGTTTTTGTTAAAGCAGTATGTTTAAAAAAAATCTGTTGAAAGTGTTTAGTACATCAAACATTAGTAAAAAATCAGTATGTATAAAAACATTTCATACATATCAATTTTCAGAAATTTTTCATCTTTTTTTATGAAAAAGTAAAATGTTTCAAATTCAGCAAAACTGAAACTTAAATGTTTTGCACAAACTCATGTTGCATTATTGTCTTAATCTGTCAAAAATTATTGTTTTTACATATTTCAATAACAAAGTATAATTAGTCTGTTTAGAAATCTGTAAATTATGACAGTATATATGATTTATTTGCTAATACATTCTTCTTTATTACAAGCCCTTCTTATCCATTGATGAAGAAAATGAGACACTGAACTGGACAGATGTGATCAAACTGACAGTATAATGTCCTGTGCCTTGCCTTCAGACCAACAAATATAAATGATTCCTAATAAAACAGGAATCACAGTGTTGTAGAACCAGCAGCTCAACCGTATTTTAGAGCAATCAGCTGTGAAATTTCACTTGATTAGAACAATTATACACACACATAAACACAAACATGTAACACTGAGGCCCATTAGCATCCCATTAATTATTCTCAGCATTAAAAGTGCTGTAGAAACACATTCACCCAGGACTGATTGGCACAGTGTGACTCCAGCCATGGCTGCCAATAATATGGTATCAAAATGTGAGCAATTAACCTCTGTGTGTTTGTGTTAAAGACATGAACATTGGTTATAGCGTCCAACAAACTGCTTCAAGTATGCAAATGGAAAATCTAATTCAGCAGATTAATTTCACTTTTGTCAATAAACTAGGCCGAATATATGACCTGAAGAAAGAGGGCACAGTGAGCAAAATCAACAAAATAAACAGAAAGGCAGAGACAGACACAGAGACTGAGATTAAACCCGTGGAGATAAGCTGTTTTATCAGAAAACAAATCCTGACAAATATTCATCATTGCCTGTGGATTTTGGCAAGATCCACATATTCATCCCTAACCCCCACCCTCAGGTGTGTTCATTTACCTATCAGAACAAATCCAAGCATGCCTCCAGCTTACTGAGCTAAATGCCTGAAAAGAGCTGTTGAAAGCTGAGAGGAATACAAATACTGGAAAAAACATGTTTTAATTAGTTTCAATTTCTTCATAATATTTTATGCTGAACTTTCAATAAAAAATTTGACGTGTACTATTAATGTACTTTTAAACATTCTCATTACTCTGTTTAAATATATTCTAAATCTAAAGGAACATTTGCCCAAAAGTTATGGAATAACATTCATAAGACTGCCAGTACCAAAGGTTCCCAGGTTTATCCATCTGTTTATCTATCCTTCCATCCCTCCATCCATCCATCCATCCATCCATCCATTTATTTATCATCCATCCATCCATCCATCCATTTATTTATCATCCATTCATCCATCCGTCATCCATCCATCCATTTGCTCATCCATCCATCCGTCTGTATCCATCCATCCATTTACCCTTTCACCATCCATTTGTCATATATCCATACATTTGTCCAGCCATCTAATTTGTCTGTCTTTTATCCATCCATTTATCTGTCTATCTTTCATCCATTTATCTGTCTATCATTCATCCATTTGTCTGTCTATCCATCCATTTGTCAATCCATTTGTCCATCCATCCATCCATCTCTCCTTTTATCTGTCCAATCCATCCAWCCATCTATCCATCCAACCATTATTACTTTTTGAAAGTTTCATTGAAATATATCCAGTATTTTACATGATATTTTGCTAAAACAACAGACACAAACACGCCCATACTGGTAAAAGCATTACCACCAGCCGTTCAGCAGCAGGTGAAAAACATAGGAAAGAATGAAAAACTTTCAAACCAAAGAACACTTTCATGGTGGTACTTTTTACTTCAACTTATGTGAAATGTCCGAAGAAATGGGATCAGTAGATACAAAAGAATAAACATCTCAGCAACATTTTCTCAAAGGGACATGTATGATAGTTTAGCATTTGCTGAATTTGACAGACTGGAGAAAAAGTATTCTCTGATTTAAACTTCTGGATCCCAAAAATTAACATATGAACACAGAAATCTTCTGGAGCTGCAGTAACACTGACTAAACAAAGACTGCCTTCATCAAATTTTAAAATGAAGGTGCAGCTTTTCAAACATCGCCTAAAAACATCTCATTATCTCGCATAAAACAGAAAAAATTAAGTTTATTCAAACTCCCCTCTTCATGAGTGGTCTTTTTAACAGAAAATTGCAATTTATTCAGTTGAGGACAAGCTAAAACACAATTCACTTTGCTTTATAATTAAAAAAAGGCAAAATATTGCTTTTAAACAAAGCCAATTTATAAAGGGTACAAAATAAGCACTTAGTTGCTAAATTCCAGCCAGTGCAGATAATCTGGAATATGTTAACCTTTATGGGTGCTTCTTGGCAACAGAGACATGGTTAAAACTGAAAGGATGTTGAGACTAGGTCACCAGTTGTCATATCACAATAACAGCATAAAGCCACGTTCAGTTCATGTTGAATCACTACTGCTAATAAAGAGTGAATGCATATGAAGGAATGCATATTCCCCTTTTATAGTAGCATTTATAGCAGGTTTTGTTTTTGTCCAACCTCAACAGCATTATGCTCAGTCTCACGTGAGATCTTGCAAGATGTGTTATTCAATTCTACACACAATTAGGGCCTGATCTAACTGTGTGCACCGAGGATTGCGTCTGTTTAATGGGCAAAATAGGCGCAATGGATTCAGTGTGTTTGCCTTTATGAATGTACAGAAAAATATGATTATCAGAACATGCAAAATACTGGGAGGAGGATATACAGATTTGTCCTGATGCATCTCAGTGGCACAGGGGTGCCACCGAGCCATTGGTTCAGATATGTTGACGACACCTGGGTTAAAATTAAAGCCCAGGAAGTCCAACAT
>NW_013952771.1:279335-281583 GCF_001266775.1 Austrofundulus limnaeus
AGAGAGGAGTAAAAGAAGCCATTTTTGTGAAGAAAGACGTCCATCATTAAACAGAGGTGGAGGCCTCCGTTTTCAGTTGTCCCCCTCCTACAGCGCGGCTATTGCCAGCATCACTCCACCCCTTGTTAACAATAAGTGTTAATTAGGTGTCAACGATAGCCATGTGATGTGAGTATCAGTCACATGGAGGCAGTGCTTACATTATTTGAATTTCTTTCAAATCTGTTCAGCGGCTAATGAGATATTCTGTCAACATAGCAGACAAATTAATACAAACAATATTAACATTTTTTTAAATAGGAGTGTAACAGATGAAGCTAGAGCTGAAGTAAAACTTATGACCAAGCCTGTGAACATTTTAAAATAAGGTGTTGTCTATCTGAACATGTGAAAAGCCCTGATCAACTCCTGGAACAATCAATTATGGATGCAGTCAGATTCCCGAGTTGAACGCTGTGATCTAACCTGCAGCAATGTCAGCAGCCAGTCCGCACCGCAGCCATCAGTCAAACTGTCAGCTGATGACAGCTGAAACAACACATCTACTCTGGTTACATCTGAACTGCAGGAAATTGTTGGGAGTAACATAAACATAAAGTGAATGTAAATGTACATTTAAAGAGAGAGCACAATGGACATAAAAATGTAAAGGTTAAAACCTGTCTATAAACAGCACATGTCAGCATACAGATTCTAATTGAGGGACTTTTACAGCAGAAAACATATTAGATTAAACTCAATGTCACCAAATGAAAATCCCACAGGACACATTAGAGGAAAAAGCTTGTTTTGTAAGACACAGAATAGTCTAATATTAAGATCCAGTGATGTGAATGCTGACAATGATAATGCACTTTCACTCTGCTGTTCCGAGTCTCCTGGAGCCATCTTCCCAGAGATTTGCCACTGAAGACGATGTTATGTAACAGCGGCCGTGGATGGACCCTGCTGTTCATATCACTAATGCCTCACACTGTGGGTCACGTGCTTTATCCAGGCCACATCCAGGCGCCAGCAGCAGCAGTGTTCCAGCTGTTACTACAGTCTAGCTCCAGTCACTCAGGACCACGCTGAGCTGTGCCCCTTCACTCACTGCTAACCCTCCAGTGAGCGACCATCTTCAGCTCCGTGTGTCCCTAATACTTCCTAAAACCAGTATGAGCTAACAAAGTGCACATACAATACACACTGCAGCTTTATTTCTGGTATCTGAGCTGAAAACCCAATCATGGCCTGCATGTTTTTGTATAAAAAAGTCAAATATGACATTTTGTGCTTTAAAATTTAATTTGTCTCCACTTTGATTAAAATTTTTTAATTACGTCTCATATGTCTTTTGGTTCAGCAGATGGGAATGTACTGCCTTGTTTATCATCTGGTGCCAAGGATAGGCAATAATGTAATTGCCAGCACACATGCATGTTTCTTCGAGTCTATTGTTAGCAAAATATTTCAATATGGATTGTGTCACTTCATGTTTGTTACTTTGCAAATTTACTAGCCCTGTTGAAGGCGAGTGTATCCCGCCGAAACCGGTAGGCTTGCTGTTTTTACCCCTTTGGTCCATCTTTTTGAATTAAAAGACCTGATTATTTTTAACAAGGTGTGCTGCCTGTTTTTAAGGTTTTATTTCATGAAACACTGGACCAATTAGAATGAWACTCTCAGAAAGTAACCATTCATCTACAAGTGATTAACTTTTGGAGTCAGTACAGTTCAAGATGAGCAATTTTAGCTAACACACAAATGGCTATGACACACAATTCTCATAGATGTTGAGGTAAAATCTGTTGTGATAGCAGCAGAGAAACATCCAAACACTTAGCCTAAGTGCTAACTGACAATCTAACCAGGTGTTTTTAAAACATTAACTATCAGAGTCATGTCCATGTTTGTTAAACTATCCCACAAACCACTGGATGGGTTCTATTAACATTTTCAGAAAACAAATTTTCACAGTACATCTACAGAGGTTAGACAATGAAACTGTCCATCCAAATGTTTGGATGTACAACTTTTCTCATTTTGAAGCCAGTCAAATGAAAGATGGCCACCGCAGCCAACTGACCTTGAGAAACACAAATATTGCTATTAATTTATCGACATAGACCTAAATGTTGGTGTCGTAGTTGATGAGTACCATTCAGAAAAACACACACACACACACACACATATACAGTGGGGAAAATAAGTATTTAGTCAGTCACCAATTGTGCAAGTTCTCCCACTTAAAAAGATGAGAGAGGCC
>NW_013952771.1:284558-343076 GCF_001266775.1 Austrofundulus limnaeus
TATATATATATATACACATAGATGTGTTATCAAACATGTGCTCTATTTTTGCATACATATTTGGCATTGACTGTTATTACAGTCTGTCAGCAAAATATAGCTCCTCCCTGGAGCAAATTTATTTTTGATATATACAGCATTTTCATAACAACTGAAGGTAACAGTTACTTGATTGTGTTAATGAACTATGTGCCTAGAAAACACATTATACCCTCCTTTAAAAAAAACAATAGATAAAAATCTTCAACATTGAGGCTAATCAACATTAGCAAACACAAAAGGGCTACACCTTAGTTTCATAGATACTGAGCTAAAATTTAACGTGGTAGCTAAAAGTTTTACCCAATAAACACTCAAAGTGCTACACATTGTGCTAAATCTTTGTCCTAAAATTTAGCATCCGCCAGTCAAGTCACCACTGTCTGTTAGCAAAATATCTCATGAACCATTGGACAAATAGTGAAACTCTTGTGCATTTGCAACTTAACATTTAAAAATCAACCCTACTCAATATGGCTGCCACAGCTGATGGACTTTAACAAAAAAACATCTCCAACTCAGTCAGTTTTAGAGATACTGAGCTACATTTTAGCAGTGTTCAGTGAATGTCATGGTACTAACAGATCTTGTAAAATCTCACAAGATCACAGTAAATAGCACTATAAATCAAAGCAAAGTGTAACACCTTTTACCCTTCCAAACATGAGGTGATTTTAGTTTAAAACTCCGGCTTAAAAATTGGCAGAATAATGTGCATTCCTTAAAGGAATGTTAGGCTTTTTAGCTTTTTTTACAGAAACTATCCTCAGTAGAGTTGTAAATTTTCCCATGTAAAACAGTTCTAACAAATTAATATTAATAGATTGAATGTTTGACCTGCCATCTTGTGATATTGAGGCATGATCAACCACTTTAAGGTGAAAGATTAATGTTTAACTTTGTTACAATAGTGGGCAAAGTCAGCCTCAAGTTGTGCTTATATAAAAGGACTGATAGAGAAAAACTCCCACCCCTAGTGAAAAAAAATGCCCTCGATTATGTACAACAGCACTCCGTCTCTGTGGATATGCCCTCCATCCTACGCCCCGCGCAGCTAACGCATCCTCTCCCTGTCACCGTCACCGCTAACGCCGACAGACCGCTTTCACTCGTGCATTCAACTTCACTGGAGAGCCGACAAATTTGGGCTTGAGAGACGAACACTTGTCTCCTGTGCATAGTGAAGATAAAAGTCACACGCCAGCAGCTCAGGGATAACCAGAGAAATGATGAATGGCCGTGCCTGCTTGTCAAGGTGGGCAGGATGAGCTACAGCATGAATGAGAGTGTCGGGCCCGAGTACTCCCTCATATCAGAAGGTGTGAGACGAGACTGACAGGCCTAATTATGGAAGCTGTTAAAGTGATTGACCTTGGGAGGCRGCAAAAATTGACTCATGCCTGTGCAAACATGCACATCAAAATACTAAATATGTTCTGACTAACAAACCCACAGTTCAGCCTCTATTATCTCTATCCACTGCTCTTATTCATCCCTGTGACTGCCGCCTATAGGRTCTTATGTGACTGTAAAGTGAAGCAATTGGCAAAACATGCAAGKACTTGGACACTTTTATATCTTTGTATATGCTCCTGTCAACACGCAACATTACTGAAACCCATACACAGAGCCTGCACCTATAACACAGTTTGTGTTCATTTAACTGTCAAGTACTGTATTGATAACAGTCTGTTGGGGTTGATTATTATCCTCCACAAATGTTTAATAATATCTAATCAAGCAATTTGTTYTCCTATGTTTATTTTAAACATCTGTTTCTCTACCTTTTTGACTTTTCTTTCGTTTTAGAAGAATGTTCATCATTTAAAACTGAAGCATATTCCCCCGCATACATAATGTACCAAAAATTATTTCCAGTGACAACAGAGCAGTGATCAAACACCAAAATCATCCTAACAGATGTTAGACACACAGCTCTTCGGCTAAAGTGTTGAGTAAACACRCCGCAATATGTTTGCTCCCAGGACAGAAGACTGGAACCATATATGAAAATATGCCAATGGATCTTCTTTAATGCATGCAAATAAGGTCTGGTGTCCTCTCGCTTTCCCGTGGACTGTCAAACCTGCACTCCTGTGCAGAACAGCTCGAAACAGGCTCGTCCATCTCTCGAGAAATGCACATGAGTGTGCAAGAGGCAGCAGGGTGCATTTCAATTACCTTTGCCAATAAGAAATATTCTGATCCTCCTTTCCCCCCCTCGCCAGCAGCAGCCCGGGATACATGCAGCAGAGTCGGTACAACAAACCACGGCTCAGTAAAACATACACAGCTTGACAGCAGACAGTGGATGGCACATTACCTTCGTAGAGAGCGCCGATGAAATGGCAGGTGATTCCTACTGTACGAGGGGCGGGTGTGGGGGGGTGGGACAGGGAAGCAGCCAGCAGCAGAACCGGGACGATGGCTATGGCAGCTATGTTGCATAAAATGGTTCATCAGTGCTCGGCAGAAAGAGGCACAGCCAGGCAGCTCAAGGAGAGAGAGAGAGAGGGGGGAGACAGCCAGAGAGCATCGCTCAGCTCAGCTACAGAGGCTGTGCAGCAGAGCACACACACCAACACGCCCCCTTGCTTTCTCCCTCACTTTCACTCTCTCTCTCTCTCTCTCTCTCTCACACACACACACTCTCTCTCTCTCTCTCTCTCTCTCTCACACACACACACACACACACACACTTAGTCACACAGACTCAAGCATGCAGGGATGCAGAGGCAGTGCAGTGTGCAGCAGCACTGAGCAGCTCTCCCTCTCCAGGATGCCTTCGGTCTTCTTAGATCAGAACTGGTCATTCTCTGTCTTATTCTCAGCAGTCACAGACGATCCAGTCAATGGACGCTTCCAGGAACTTTTCCCAACGCTCTGCCTGCTCACCTAACCGCCACTGATGAGCGTCCATGATTGAAAGTGGCAAGGTCACATGAGGTCCTCTGGCAGTCCCCCTGGTCTGTGCTCCCAGTTTGGTTGCAGTGCCTCTCAGCTCCTCTGTTCTGCAAGCTGACACAGGGACAGAGAAGCCGTGCCTCGTCATGGGTCATTATGCCACACAGGCTCCCTGGAGGCTGGGCTTGTCAAACCCTCACTCACTGCACAGTGGGCCAGACCAATCAGCTATCACAAACAGCAGTAACATCATTACCATCCAATCTCAGATCAGGAAAGTGCAGAAGGGTATTAAAGAGGATTATTTGGGTCATCCTGGTGGTTTTTTTTTTCCACTATGAAGAAAAAGGAGAGGAGTACAGCGTGTACAGTGTGGCTGCCCTCTGTGGCTGACAGCGGTGCTGCACTCTGCTCTGAGATGWAGCACAGAGGAGGAGCAGGGCCCAAAACAAATATGCTTTCCCGATTGTTGACGCCTAGCAACCAAAGCAGCTCCTTACCTCTGTACCAGTGGGACGCTCTGTGCAGTCCCAGTCGAGAGCTTATATTGCACCACATCTGTTAAAGACTCACGGAGCCAGAACATCCCACATGATAGATGTGAAAGAATCCCACCCGTGTCATCTACCTGCTGTGGAAACGCTAAACAGGAAGGAGCTAGGTTCTGACAAGCAGCAGGAGAAGCGCCCGAAGTTTTCACGTTAACCTCTCTACAACCATGAATAAATTAAAAAGATTTAACTCACGTATTTTCTCCCCACTATGAAAAGCAGACTAGATGTGCTCGTCCTGGGTCGGTTCTTTGTACTCTACAGTGCTGCTGCTGATGCCCCAGTACCTTAGCGTATTAAAAGAACCGAAACCTGTGCCGACAGCTGTCAACAGATGTCAGAGGGCAGGACAGGAGCTCCAGGCCTGCCTCCGCCACACTGACTCACACACATGTGGAGATGTAAACAACTGCTTTGACATTGCCTTTAGTGGAAAGTTCTGCGTGTGAAGTACAAACAGAGTGTTGCAACAAAAATAATAATAAAAAAACACAAAAAGCTGAGCTTTTATCTGGGAAAAAATGAAATACTTGTGCAAACAGGCATTTTTTACATTTTGACATGATACTAATTTAGGCTGAGAAGCCGGAGGTCAGATTGTTCTCATTTTCTGCATCTTTCTCCTAAAAAGAAAAGCATAAAAGCAGGTCTTAATTACAACAGATGAGTGACACTGACTTCAGCCATTGAGAACGACAGCAGGTCCAGCCCTAAYTCCTGCTGTTTGATCGAGAAGTGACTGACTACCAAAGCCGTGTCTCAGCTCAGCACTTCTTATTTCCACATCCTTTGCCGRACTTTCAGCAGAACCATCCATTATGCAAATACGAGTCGCACAAAATCAGTGTCTCTTTCATCAGATCCTGGATTATTTTCAAGAGGCTGACAGACAATGGCAGCATTTGAGAACAAATTCCTGCTAATGTGTTTGCAGAAGCCCAAAAGAATTGAAGCCTTTCAATCGTTTGTACCRACAAAAATGCCTCTAAGCAGAATCCTGCACCGGCAGAGCTCTTTTTTTCGAGATCGCAGCTAAATCTAGTTAAAGAACAATTAAAGGGGAGTATTATATATTTCCTAGACAYACAGTTCAATTCTATACCACAACTAAGTAACTATGTTACCTTTGGTTGTTATGAAAATGCTGTATATATCAAAAATAAATTTGTCTTTGCATCATAAAAACRCCTGGAAATAGGCCTTTGTCTCTTTAAGAACTTCRTGTAKAAAAAGAAGCAGCATTRTGTAATATCAGTTTTGGAAAATGGCAACTTAGGATACAGTTGAATCTTACTCAAATGRTCCTACATCAGACCCATATATTTTCTGAAGAACTGAAGYGAGTACAGACTCTTATTTCAGCTTGGTAATACATTTCCCAGTCATCATACATGTACAAAAAAAGTTAAGTTACTTTTAATGAAGAATCTATAAACAGAAGTTTTATGAAGCTGTGATTTGTTGTAAGTATTAAAAGCTCAACAGATGTGCAGTTCCACCAGGTGTCTGCTAATTGCTGTTGCWGCTAGTGGTGGAGCTGTGTGGGGCAGGAGCTGCAGACTGAGCTCCAGGGAGGAGCTTTGTACAAATAGGTGGTGCTTTGTACCARCAAGTGTTTAGGCAGCTCCACATGGCTACAGGAGAATCAAAGATTTCTCAAACATGCAYGATTGAGTCAAAGCAACACTCTGGRTATGTTTATGATGAGGGAATGACATAACATGYCGATTTTGAATCTAACCCCCCGTAAAAAAACTCCTGTCCTGTTATAAATGTGTTACAACATAACTCAAACTGTATATTCTTCCTATTCTTATCTATGTGTTTTTGAACATGAACATGAAAACACTCATTGTAGCTCAGTAAATGAAATAGATTGATCAGCATGATGTATGAATGATGAATGTGARGGTTGTTTTCAGCAAACACAGATTCCTGTTTTCCCAAATAATACTGTCCTCTAATAGTTTTGTAATTTTACACAYGTTTTCCACTGTGGAAGATAAAACTTAATCACGTTTTGCTGAACCTCGAAGTCTGCCGTTTATCATCCAGTATTGGTCGACCAAGGATATTGGATTTGTTAAAAATAAAATCAGTATTGACTAAAACAGTTTTCCTACCTGTTGAGTGTGCAGTTTAATTGCTGCACTGTTGATACACAAGCAGTAATTTCAAATTTTTGTTGTCTCAGGTGGACTTTCATATTCGAGTCTATTGTTCARAAGACAGTAATTCCAGTAGCTAATGATACCATATTTTGTTTTAAAAAAGAACAAGATACTTWGCTTCATAGCTCACCTCGGTGTGCGTTATTTAAAGGGATAGTTTAGCTTTTCTCAAGTGAGTTTCTGCAGGAAGGTTATGGATAATTAGCATCTTACTTGTGTACAAAAAAAATAGAGAATAGAGATATCTGTGGTGTCAGTGGGTTTTGCCTGTTTAAAGAAAAGATAATTAACTAACTTGAACTTGCAAGTGAATTACTGTGCATTGTGAAATTGATGGTGAAGTAAAGGTTTATAAAATAGCTTTGCATTGCATGGCTATAATAGTTTTAAACCTGAGCTGTTTTAAGATGACAAAAATCCATTTTGGGCTTAGCTTCTTTTGAACTAGTCGTTAGCTTGTTAGTCTTGTCAGAGTTAAACAATTTCACCATTCTGTACTTAAAAAAAAGAGCTGAATAAACTCCTAAAGTTTGTTATAGCTAGTATTTGGTCTTATTATAAATGTATTTATACAATGGGCAAAAGCTAGGTAAAATAACAAACAGTCAAWACATTTTTCCACATATTTAGCTGTGGCTGAAAAGTTTGCTGAAAAAGAAAAGCTTAGTGACATTTTGCTTTACTTTATAAAATGCATCTTGCAAAATGGCACATCAAATAATTTCCYGCAACATAAAAATAACAAAAGCAGTAAATGCAGTCTATGGCTGCACAAGATCCTGATAGTGACAATAAAAGCCTTGGTTCAGAGTTGGAGGTTAAGGTCAGATTATGACTCCGGGCATCAGCTGCTGCTAATCCTGCCTGTACCCACACACACACACACAGTCAAATCAATTCCCTGAAAGCTTAACAAACAGTGCACTACGCTCACCTTATCTGGGCCTCTCATCCGATTGCTCTTCTTTGTCGTGGCCAACCTTTGTTTCTGGTTTACCGCCACTTCCTTGTGGGGTCGCAGGAGTTTCTCCACCTTGCAGATCTTCTGACAGCCCATTGTTCCCTGGCGCATAAAAACAGATAAGACGTGCATCAGTCACATTATACACGTCAGCGACATTTCCTCTTTGATATGAGTAAAAACACACCATGACTCAAGAGTTTGCATGTTTCCCCCAACGCTCGTCATGGTTAGCAGTGCGGGTTGATGTCATAAATCCAGCATRGTCAGATTATAAATATCTGTATTCAGCAGAGTTACGTAATAAAGGATGTTGGATTACTGTCAGTACATGGAGACACAAATGATGCCACAGCTGCCACAGGAAATACAAATACCACAGACACTCAAATGGACTTCTGTTTTTTATTCTAAAAACATATAATTTAATTATTAAGATTATTGGGAATATAGTGAAAATTTTACATTTAATTATGTAAAGAGATGTAACTTTCCTTTGCAACAGTAGTGTTTTTTGTTTTATTTTGTTTTGAACCAACTGTGACGTTTAAACTGTACCTTTTTTACTGGCTCAGATCTCTAAACTGGAGCTTTTATTGATCTTATAAATGTAATTTCCAACAGCTGGGGGCCTCATGTGACTACAGACTCATGACCCCCTACAGTGGTCCAGTCATCTAAAAACAGTTTCCACTCTGTCATCTATGACTGCAATACAAAACACACCATTAGCTATAGGGAGAATTTTATCTGCTGTCAGCTCCACTTTCAGTTAAGCCAAGCCTCTACAGTGCAGTTCAGTTCATTATAATATCAGTATTAATAACGTATAACATATACAATACATTTTTTTGCAAATAAGTGAAATTTCTCAGCTTATTTCCTACAAATTCTTTATGTAGTTTTGGTAAACAATTCATTGACAATTAGTATACAATTTTCAAATAAAGTGAATGAAAGAAAACTTTGTTCAGTTACGCCATTTAGATGCTGTCTCTCAAAAATGGTTAATATGAGGGATCGGAGTTAATGCTTAATTTTAGGTACTGAGATCAGGGATAGGCTGTCTAGGGCTAAATGAAGTTCAGTTTAGGTTCTGGGACGGTTAGTTGTCATGCATTTCTTACTCTTTTCAAAATTATGACAACAYGCTCCTCCTCTCGTTAATAACTGACACGAGGGGGGTACGCAGACGGTACCTGACCAAGCGTCACTATGTGACGAGTTGGGAGTGAAAATGGATTGGTCTCTCATCCAGTTGTGATGTCAGATCCATGGTGTGATGACCCAACAGCAGTCTTACAACTGCGTTAAAATGAGGATTGTTGAACAACCTGTGAAGTTGTACTTTAGTATCAGTTCAAATAAATAATCTTGTAGCATCAAATTATCAGCAGCAGGATGTTAAAACGGTTGTGCAAATGAATATATGATGAACTGAATCTGTACCAAATTTCCCTCTGGGATCAATAAAGTATTTTTGAACTGAACTGAATTGAATTAATGGCTGCATTGACAGATTTAGTTGTCACAGTGACCCAAAAGTCATCATGGACAACTTACTTCATAAACACAGAGACACACATGGCTGTCTACAGCAGGTGTTTGAAAAATTATGAGAAAATTAGTAAAGATCTGGAATGGAAAATGGACATTGCATGTAAGATCATGACTTTTTTTCTCATAATGTGACTTTTTTCTTGTAATAAAAAATATACARTATATTGTGTGGCCCAAATACGCTGTCGTAAAATATTTTGCAGTACTGTTTGTTTTTATTATTACTTGACATTATTATGTGGTGAAGAAGAAAAATCTTCACAACTTTGGCATTTTAAAATATATGCAAATAATAAAAAAAATGAGCGCATTCAAATATAGTCAGTAATACTCACTGGAGAAATAATTTCTAAATGTAARAAATCTATCCATCTTCTTTATCCCCTTTCCAGGTTTCAGGACAGCTGGTGCCTATATCCAGTAAATATATTTAAACAAAAGTTAAAATTTATTTTGTTTCTATATATTTCAGAAGCATGCGTGGGAATTCCATCAGAAAAGCACTAAAAACAAAAAAAGTGGGTCATGCAGAAATAAAACTATTCTAAGTGTATATACAGTATGTCATGCATTAAATACTGTAAATTCACATCAGAGACAAATAAAACAAATCTAGTGAAAACTTTTTGTTATATACAGCCATGGAAAAAAAAATAAAAGACCACTTTAAAATGATCAGTTTCTATAGGTATGTTTGAGTATTATTTTATTCTGTGAACTACTGACATGTCTCCAAAATTCCAAGAAAAAATGTAGTATTTATTTGCAGAAAATAAGAAATGGTTAAAATTACTATAAAGATTCAATTCCTTCAGACCTCAAATAATGCAGAGAAACCAAGTTTATATTCATTTAGAAACAACAGTACTAATGTTTTAACTCGGGAAGAGTTCAGAAATCAATATTTGGTGGAATGCTTTCAACCAAATAACTGTGCAGTGGTCTCTTAATTTTTTCCACAGCTGTATGTCTTTGAGCTTTAAGAGCACTAAGCTAAAAAGAATGAGAAAGTGAGTAAACTTTAGAAAAATTACATCAGATTAGATTTTTTAAACCTCTGATCACTGCTTTAATTCTAAGCCCTTCCACAGCAGAGCAGTCAGCCCATGTGAATACCAGGATGTAGATTCTGACAGCATTATGTCCCCACTTTACCTGTCAGGTCATAATGTTACATCTTACATGTCAGTCTGAAAAAGCTCCCTTACTGTCATCTCTGATGGTTTTCTTGTTGTCTGGCCTGGTGATAAAAGGTGATCTACATTAATGCAAATTTTATCACGTTAAAGTGTAATAAAGTTAGGCAGCAAAGGTGCACACTCAAAATATATATTCATCTACATTTAATATCTCCAGAATGTGATCATATTACTGATGATGTGCCCTGACTGGACTTAGACAGACTGGACAGATGTGAAAGACTTTTACTGACACATTCTCTAAGTGCACCTCTAAAGTTTCCTTAAAAAAAAAACATGTGAGGAAAATAACTTACCCTCCAGAGAGCCACTTCCACTTCCCCCACTAATCTTGTTTGGTTAATTACATGAAAATCAAGCTCTTTGTGCAAAGTGCTTATTAGGCTCAAAGTAAACAAAACCCTCTGCTTTTCTTTGTTTTCTTCTGCACAAACAAAATGTATCTGCTGATGAAAGAAGTGTGTGTGTGTGTGTGTGTGTGGGGGGGGGGGGTCCCACCTATGACCCAGAAATTCAGAGGTTTGTCACTTCAGTAATCTGGATTTGTGTGTTTTTAATCAATAAGTTTATCATTTTCAGCATGACAATACAAAAAGAACAATAAGAAAAATGTGTGTAGACCTTTAAGATTTTACTTTTTAATGAAGTTATTTAATTTTATAGCTCCAGTATAAAATACAAAATGTTAAAATGTGTGCTCTTGAAAAAAAAATCCCAAAAAGTGGCCACTGCACCACTTTTTCCAGAACAAATATTTCAGTCATGACACACAAAGACTATCATAAATACAGTTCAATAAGTTAATTCATTAAGCAGAATGTAAAGAAGACATGTGAGATCTGCTGTGTCACTGATTGTTCAAACTTAGCTAAGGAAATGAAAATGAATGCTATTGAGTTCTTAGGTATTTTCTATTTCTAAAGAACATTCACTAAAAGAACATGGGAGCAGGCATGAAAACATTTAAACTCAAACTGCATCAGCTGTTGAAAGAGACAATTACATTTGTCAAAACTTTGTACAACTCTAGAAAGGCTTGTTTTTGTGACTAAGATTGTTTTCTGGTTTTTAATCAGATGTTTATGTGTGCATGACGTGAAGCTGCAACACAGCTGAGGAGGTCCATGTTATTAAAACAGATGGATTATTTTTATATATAAGAACACAGATCATTTTCCAAACTGTTACAATATTGCTTTAAAATATATTAAAACATATCTAATATATCTAAAGGTTCTGTCAGACTATATTTTATACAACTTAAGTGACATTCCAGGTTACAACTTATGTCGATGAATGTATATTTTGTCCAACACACTGGAGTGCATTAAAGATGGAATAAAATTTTTAATTTACTGGAAGCCTTGTTTGGATGTAAACATTCCTTACTGCCAATGAGTTGAACAAACACATAACCTATGAGTAAATTAGTCATAACAAAATTTTCACAAGTTGGTGTAAGTTGTCTAAAATGTCATTGTTTGACAGTGTTGAATGAAAATATAACTTGTGAGAAAGTCATCCATAACTTGTCCAAAGATTATTGCGAAATCGGGTCAAAACTCAGCACAGTAATGTGTGAATTTTGGTCAGATTTCGCCTTTCCAACAATCTTGATTCCCTGTTTATAGTGATGGCTCTAAAAGTAATCTTATGAGATATTCCTGCCAAGTGTGGTGTGTTACGAGTGATCTAATCGGCTTGGAAAGACACCTGAACTACTTCGACCTCAAATCTGGGAAATTCAACATATTAAATACGTCTTGGCCCGATATCCCAGCGTGTGTGGTGTTTCCCCGGGGACAAACAAGCATACAGCCTGTCAAATGTGACATGTAGCCCATCAGAAAACAAGGTGATGAAAACACGAAAGGAAATCCAAAATACAGAAGACAAAACAGCAGCTATGGACATCAGAGACATCTTTTTGTTTTGTCTCCGTTAAAAGTAGTCCACAAACGATTGCCATTGCCTCGTCCTCATCTGCCATTTTATCTACTATGAGCTCATGTTTGATCTCAAGAGATTTTGTGAGATTTCCCATCTGACGTGTAAATGTTCGTGAGAGAAATCTATCCGTGTATGGTGTGTTGTCTTTTGTCGTTTGGATGTACACCACACTGTGGAACCAAACCTGTTATATTTGAGATTTTTTTATCTTCATATGTGGACTCTCAGTCTTTGAAAATCAACCGACAATTTTAAAATCTTGCCGTGTGAACCAGACATTATTCATAATGTAAACAAACATATGACAGTGATTTTTGACCTGCTGTATGCAGAGCTTATGCCCAACATTAAGTTTGCGTGGCATGTTGTGATGTAACATTTAACATGCTAACATTGCACATAAGCTCTGCAGTAAATGTACTCATCTGGTTTCCAATGTATGAGTAACTTACATGTAACATGTAAACTTGTGCATAACCTATCTGTCACATACCTGTAACCTATGCTTAACTTAGCAAAACATCGGCATACAGTGGAAATTTTGTGCATGTATGTTGGCATCAGTGTACAACTTATTATATATCAGAGTAACCTATTTAAAACTTACACCACTTACATCAGCATGTGTGCCATTTTTTTCCCCCAACATTGATGCTATATGTTGCTACGAGACAGCCACTCAACAGGAAAAAAAGCAACAACAGAGAGAAAAAAAGTACAAATATGATGTAACGTCAGTGAGATCCTCACATTCTGGTTTGGGCATACAGCGCTGCTCCTGAACAGCTTAATTTTAAAAAGTCTGATGTAACTCATTCAAAGTGCTTTAAATCCATCATAGTTTTGTTCCTCTGTGCTAAAGGCATCTTCTTTGTAAAAGTGGTGAATGGAGAACGGCAGTCGTATTGTGAAGCCAGCCAAAGTTCATCACAGCTCGCTGTGAGGTTCGTAAATGAAAAAGTCCATTACCCAAAGACTCCAATTAAAATGATGAGTACAAGAAGGAGACTTCCACACACGGCGAGGTAGAGGAGTTTCTATCAAAAAAAAGGACTACATCAAAGTCAGGAAAAGGAAGAGCTGCTTTCAGATTTATAGTAACTTGTCACAGATGAATGAACAGAGTCAGAAGAAAATAATGGGATGGATGAACATTCAGTTCAAGAAAGGGGGGTTAATGGGTGTGGAAGTGTTACCTGACACAGTAGTCACAGAAAGTCTCACACAGCACGTTTGGTTAGYCCAACAGACAGGCCAACAATTAGTGCGATGACAGCAAGCAGGATCAACAGAGCAAAGGCAAGGATGATGTATTTCTGCAAATAGAAATTGCTACATGAACTATAAAAAAGGCCATGTTTATTYAATGCTATGAAGGAAGCAATGTGAAGGTTATCAAACCGTATATCTTGTCTCATTTGCATCTTTTATATTGAGATGTATTAGTATTTGAATGGTACCACATACCCTGCGTGATTTCTTCTGGTATCTCACCGCCTTTTTAGTCTCTTCTTTTGCACGACAAATATACTCAGCTGCATTCGAGACATTATTCTCGATGTTGTTCACCATATCACCCTGTAGAAATACTCCATTTCAGTTTTTTATTACAATTTGTGCACTTGGTTCGTTAGTGACACTTACTCTACACTTTTAAGGTTTGAGATAAGATTGGTGACAGCATTTGACACTAACCCCTCAATAAAGCTTCTCGTTTTTACAGTCATTACCTGAGTTTCTACCAGCATTGCCATGTCCATGAACATTGCATGAAGCTCTCTGATGCTGGACTCCAAACGCATAATGTCCTGGTGACGAGACTCAATCTCATTCACAGCCTGCCGTGTGATTTGGGAATCAGAAATGATCTGAAACAGAAACATGGACAATGTATGCCCATTTGAAAACACAGGTTTTTATGTATCAAAGAAAAATAAACAGGAAGTTGATCCGTGCCTACTCCAGATGACTGACTTCTGCATAAACAAGATGAAAATGCAAATGTAGGAGAAAACATACATCAGATGTGAAGATTGATGGATTTCCACTTTCCAACATGTCCTCCAGTTCTTCATTGGTGGTCACTCTTCCAGCTCAGATAAGAATAAAACACAAAGAAAGTTTAGCTGCTAATTATATTGGATTCAGCACATCCCCAACAAAATGGCAGTGGTCACGTTTTTATACTACGTACCATTGGTGTAATTTGCAGGGGGGCTAAAGGGGTTATGACCCCCACAAAAATTTGATCCAGTCAAAATAACCATGCCAATGAAATAACATCATTTGCTCTAACATAGCAGAAATTCTATAGTTAAATTCATAGCATTATTATTGTTAATCTATAGTCTTTAGGCTTATTAGCAAGAAGTAGGAGTGATGTCGGCAGTACTTTCTATTTTCATCAAAAACAGAGTTGCAATTAAGTGCAAAATTGTCATGCACAAGTTTTCTGTGGGGGAACAGAACCGTGTACGTTTTAAACCAGAGAGACAACCAGGCTCTACTCTCCACCCTGGCAGCAGCTATGCTGTTCGGCTTGGTCCAGTGTGTCTCCATGTTTCCAACTGTGCACATCGGCGCTGTTTCAGAACCTCCTCTCCGGTTGTGGTTCTATAAGCGAGTAAGCACACTTACGAATTTGACATCAGCAGAATGCTGCCCGTGGATTAGCTCTGGGATTAATGGACAGAATAAAGGAGAGCGCAGCTTTTGTTTTGGAATACAAGCGCGCAGTGCTAAATGCTGCTAAACTCCCTGCAGGAACGAGAGGCTAATCTCCACATGATGCTTGGACTGTAGAAAGTGGAAATGCGGCAGTAAGAAAGGTAGCTATCAATTTAATTAACTGACTAATTCTTACTATTTWCACTTGTTTTAGTGAAGATTAAGTGCAATGATCATGTTGTTTTGGGCACAGTCAGTTAAAATGGAGCTGTAGACTCTTAACTTTGAACATTTGGACATTGGACAATAATGTGGGGTTTTGTTTTGTCCCCACCTTCAGTTTTTCCCACCATAAAGCAGCACCAGGCTGACAGGTAGTAAAAAAATAACTGGAGTGATTCTGAATTGTTATTTTACACTTTAAAACTACATTTTGTTTTTATTGTTTTATTTTTCAGGGTCTTATAATTTATTTTATTTGTATTTATTTTATTTGAATTTATTTATATTTATTTTATTAAATTGTAGAATGTTTGACTTGATCAAGACTTTTCTAAGATTTCACACTACAAAATGGGTAAAAATGTGCGATTCATACTGATATGGTATCGGGTCAATATCGGTATCGTATCGGAAGTGAAAAAGTTTCGGGACACCTCTAGAAAATACCATTATGGGTCAGGAGTTTGGTTTAGGACTAATGTGTGAATTGAGTTTAGGTTAGGCTTTGGGTCAGGTATGTGGTTGAGAGGTTTTTCCCTGCTGACTCAGCCCAACATCAAACAAGCATCAATGAACAAGCAAGTTTATCAGAAAAATATGATTTTGACTTGTAGAACTGACTGGATGAGATCTCCATCTTCTTCTGCTTATCTGTAGTCATACCGTGGAGGCAACAGGTCCAGGAGAGACATCACTCTCCCCAGTAATACTTTCCAGCTTGACCCGGGGGATCCTGAGGCGTTCCCAGGCCAGAGAGGATACATAATCCCTCCAGCGAGTYGTGCCTGGAATCTCTAAAAGGAGGCATCCAGGAGGCATCCTAATCAGATGTCTGAATCACCTCAATTGACTCCTTTCGATATGGAGGAGCAGCGGCTCTACTCCGAGCTACCCCTGGATGATGGAGCTCCTCATCRTACCTCTAAGGCTAAGCCCGGCCACCCTATGAAGGAAGCTCATTTCTGCCGCTTGTATCTGGGATCTTGTTCTTTCGGTCATGATCCACGCCTCATGACCTGAGAGTTGGAACGACAGAGCAGTCCCCTCCACAGAATCGCCACCTTAACATGGTGGAGAGGTTTGAGTACTCCCATGATCCAGGGGGCTATGATCCCRGCGAGCGCCTGGAGGTCAAGCCTTGGCTCCTGGGGCTCGGCCGGTYGAAGCCCGAAAGGACTAATGGAGGCCTGTGGGGAGGACCATCAAGGTCAGGGGCAATGCATGCCGGGCAGCAGGTGAAGGAGGGTCCCTGATCAGGCTGATTCCTGGTGGCAAAGATGGGCTCTTAGGACTGGATGAGATGAGGGACAAAATATAAGCTGCAATTTTACCATTCACTTAGTGAGGGGACAACCAGTGGACCCAGAGGGTTGTTGACCTCATCAAGATCAACACCTCCAGGTACATCTGATCGTAACCCCACCCCCTACCCTACTGTCTTCTCTAAAGCTAGAATGAAAGCAGGAAGGGTGAGGACAACTCTGAGGCCTGAAGTTAACGCAGCTCATGTGTTGTCTTGTACCACATAAATAATCCAGCAGAATAAATTTAACAGGACTTTGATATCTCCCTGGAGCTGTGTGTCAACATTGTGCATGCAGGCAAATCTTTATTTCAAGTGAAAAGTAACAAAGAAAGATGACTTCAGTTAAACAATTACATTCTTTGCCTAACCATTAAGACAAAAAAAGTTWAATTTGTATTTAGTGCCCAGAAGGATACACAAGGAAAAAGCTGAAATCTAAAGGTTAAAAAGACAAAAATAAATAAATATAAGATAAMTGCAGGTGCTCCAAACCCTTTTGTTGCCAAATGTTTAGTGATCTACTCCAGCTGATTAAGGTGATCAGCTGAAGACTTGCCTTTTTATTTCTCTTCATCTGATTGTCACATAGTCTCTCATAAAAATAGAAGCAATAATTTTTCCAAGTTTCCACGTCTGAGTCTTTTAACAAGTATCATAAAGGTTAAACTCGAATCTATATCAAGACCTATTTACCAGACTTTCAAAAAAAAATAGAATGCATCTCTTCTCTTTAATCATTTTTTCAGGTTTATTTCATGGACATGTGCCTCAAACCACTGATTGTCAAAGCAGCTTGGTTCATGTTGGTCTGTAAATGTCTTAGTGTTGTCCACAAATACACACTATTCACTCATTTCAGGCTAAATTTAACGTTAAGTCAAAAGCTGTTTGGTTGTTTAAGCATTTTATGGAAATATTCTAACATGAATCAAGTACATTTTTAATTTGTTCTCATTTTTATAGCTATCTTTCAGGGTTGCTAAAACTTTTGACCAAGACCGTACATTTTATATTAGTCATCAAATGTAGAAATATTTAAGGGAGCAGGAGCTTAATGTCACACAAACACACACAGCACAACAGAACACGGCCCTGAAACTCTGTAAAGAGAAAGCTTTGCCTCCTGTTGTGCAACCCTCTCCCTGGGGAGGCGGATCTCTGTGCAGGTGCTTGTTGTGTCACACACCTTTTGCAATAGCGATTCCTCGGAGAGACCAAAAAACCGAGCAAAACACGCACACCTCTGAGAACGGAGACATCAAGGAGAGGGTCTTGTCTCTCCACAGAACATTTTCATTAAATCCTGCAAGTCCAGGGCAGCACAGACAGAGGTTGTGTGTAATTTCTGTCTAAAGGGTGAACGTCTGTTTCACAAGCCTGGCTGGCCTCTGCATATTTCCTGGGCAACGCCGACACCGAGAGACATCTCCAGTATCAGTATCAGTCCTGGAGTACACAGGGACTGTGGGGAAACAGTCCCTATTTTTCTCTCTTTTCACTACCGTCTCATGTTACCCATACATGGAGAATCTAATGAACCTATATGTGTCACAGTTATTTTTAGCAGAAAACCACAGAACGTGGCAGAGAAATTATGGAAAATATCACATTTCAAACTACTGAACATGTTTTTGTCCCCCTTAGTTTTACTCTCCAGCTCAGATTTGAATAAAATGCTGATTGTCTACAGTTTGGTTGTGATTAGAACAGGACACTACTGCTTTTTACATGAATATTTTATCTCTGGATTCTTGTGTTCTGTGCTCCCAAACTGAGAATGTGTATTCAAGAAGACAATGCAAGAAAAAAAAAGGTGTTCCTTGCTTTTAGTTTCATTGATAACAATGTTGAAAGTAACCATCTCAAACAGGACAAAATGTTTTGGTTTCACATWGAACCAGGGGATCCTGTCTTTGTCTTTGTCACCTACTTATCTCCAGTTGTCTCTGGATCCTTCCTTTGCTCCGTTCTCGAAACGACACCTGAGTGGCGTTGTACTGGGTCATGACCTCCACAAACTTCCTGGATAGCACCGTGTGCTGAGGGGAAGTGAGGAAAAAAAGATGACAAAGGATGAGAATGTGCTGCAAGTAYTTTAGAGAGGCCACCACAGAACTTAAGATGCTTATAGTATATTAACTTAGCACAAAAAATAATGAAATTTAGATTTGGTATTTTATTTCTTTGTTGTAACAATGCTTCTTGACAATAAGTCTTAAAACGTAGGAAAGCCTGTTGAATTCCTTTTAAATGGTGCCACATTTGTAAGGAACATGGGATGAGCAGTAAAGCTGAGTATCTGGGCTGTGCACATGAAAAGTTAGCCAAATCTTCTCTGCCAAACAGCCTACTTTGTTGYTGTTTTTAACACTTGTTCTGAGCTTGTGGTYCCCCCAGGTGCTGCCAATCCGGTTTAAGATTGGTTTAAGATTCAGAGAGAATTAGAATGTAAGGATAATATTTAWATGCACCGTAAAAATCAAGAGAACCTGCATTTAATTGTCTGTGTGTTTGCTTGTATGCAACTGATTAATGTCTAAAATGAATGAACTCCATTCAAGATTGCCACCACTGTTACTGTAACTGATCTTAACACAAAAAATGTCTCAAACTCTGTCAATTTTACAGATAGTGAGCTAAAACTAGATACTTCATAGCGGTAACATAATGACCCCCGCATGCACAATTGCACCAGAACTCAGAAGTCTTTATTCCTAATAAATGTCACGCTACTAGGTGCATCCCAAAATTGTAGTGGTTTGGGTGGGGGTCATTTTTTTGGGGGGCGCGCTGATGGATAGCCCCTCATCAGAGCTAAACAACCAAAGAAATCTGAAGCTCCTATGTTTAATAGTTTTTGAGCTATAACAAGTTTTGTATGTCCAGATACCCATATTTCAGATAAATTGGGGGTCTGTGGGGGGTGGGGGCACTGAATGTGGGCCTGATGGATAGAGCTTCATCAGAGCTAAACAACAAAAGAAATCTGAAGCTTCTATGTTGAACAGTTTCTGAGTTATAAGCGATTTTGCATGTCCTGACACCCCCACTTTGAAAGGAGCCCCCTCCTCAAATATGGGGTCTATCGTAAAACCGTTGGCTGGTGCAGTGTAGGTCAGACTCATCTACAGTCCTGCCAAATTTCATGTTGATCGGTGCAGCYGTTTTTGTGCTACGGTTGACAAAAAAAATTACTGAAAATAAAAAAACGTACGAAAACAACATGACTCCCGCTTACGCTTTGCGTGCGGGGGTCATAATTAGGTGTAGTAGAAGCCAAGAGTCATTCCCACTCGTACTCAAAGAACTAACAGATATCATGAGCATTGTTTAAAACTTTGGCATGAACAGTTGAGGTCATCCCTGCCTGTCTGTTAGCAAACTATTTCATGCACCGCTGGACAAATTTTAATAAAGATAAAAAAATAATAATAATAATGACTCATTCAAGATGGCAGCTAGAGTGGACATTAGTTGACGGAAAAATGTCTTTAACTTGGTCAGTTTTACGGATATTGAACTAAAGTTTGGTGTGTTGGTAGAACAGTCGTGCCGAACAGATTGTCTGAAAAATATCAAATCTTACAAGATTTCTTTAAAATTTTGATGTTYAAGGCAGTGGGTGAAAGTTACACATTCCAAGTATTTCTAATTCCTTTTATTGAATAAACAATTGATAAATCAAAGCAAAAACATTGCTATTTGGATGGTATAAGTATTAACTGTGTGGAAAAACCTCTGGTCATTGGACSGTTTGTCTCACCTGTGTTTTCTGGATCCTGAAGTCGACAGAAGCTCTATTAGCAACATCATCTTTTGGCATGTTTTGTTCCATGGCTTCACAAAAAAGCAGTTATGATTACATCACGATACATCAATATAAATGTTTGTCATGTGTCATCAGTAAAAGTGTTCAACTCACATTTTAGCTTAGCTCGCACCACATTGGCATTCCCTTTGATATCGTTGGTCAGTGCACTCAGCTGATTCTTGGTACCTTCGCACGCAAAAAGGGATAAACATTAGTTTGTGTTTATTTACCAGATTTTAACAAATCTCCACAAGTCTGTAAATATTGAGTTACTGTGATTCAGTTTGGCTCCTATACAAAGGTTTACAGCAGTGGTCAAAAAGCAAAAAGGTCTTTGTTTCTTTCTTTGGTGAGTGATAAACACAGATGATGTTGGGGCTTTGTGAACCGTGGTTTATGTTATCCAGGAAATCTCAGCTCATGTAAAGAATAAAGCCAGGAAATTATGTCTTTTCTCATTTTGTTGTTTCAAATCATTAGAAAAGTGTTGGATGATCATTTGAAAACATCAAAAATAAAGCCTCTGAGTGGTTTATAAAAGGATCAGACAGGCCTTGAACTACAATAGTCTGAGGATTTTTGAAAAAAAAAAAAAGACTTGTTTCCTTTGCAGATTTCCGGCCTGCAAACTTTTCATTTCCAACCGAGAGCAAAAGGCAACAGAGGAAACAAGACATCTGCTGCATGTCCACAAAGTCCAAATCTGTACAAGCAGCTCTGTTCAGTTTCAGCCTTATTGGCACAGCAGAAAAAAATCACAACACAAAGTGGTCTCTGTCATACTGTGTCGACTGAGAGTTCAACCTTCTCTAAAGACAAACTTACTGTCGTCTGGGTTGGGTGCAGACAGGATCATGCTGTGTACCTTCCTCACCTCTTCCACTTGGTAGGAGATCTTATCGATCAGCCCTCTGACCTCCTCCACCTGAAACCGACCAATAAACACCTTAAAGACTCACTGAGTTATCCAGGAGTTTACGCTCACACACCCACCCTCCTGAAATATGTCTCCATGAAGCCGTCAGTGTCCACAGAGACCGTCACATCCTCCTCAGCTTGTGTGTTACTCTGTGCAGATGAGAAAATGGGTTTCAGTGCGTGGGTCCTGCAGCCTGTGGCTCTGGATGCAGACCTTCAACCCTCTTTTTGCAGGTTTTCTTGTACAAGGCTTTTCAAATTGTGCCTGATGATCAAATCTGCAGTAGAATGACTGTAATAACAGGTTGGGTTGCCTGGGTGAACCATGCTTTTTAACAGAACTTAGAAGAAATGTCTGTGATTATACAGAAATGTTCACTTCTGTAACAGAACTGCCAAAATTTGACTTGAGCTTTCACTAGAATGTTTTCCATATGCAGTGATCAGTTTTACTGTTGAGCTAATATACTTAGGACAAAAATAAAGTAAATTTGTGTTTGGTAGAATTTTTCTTTGTTGTAACAATGATACTTGGCAAAAATTCTTTTTACATAATTGTAAAGCCTGTTAATTTTCCTTTCAAATGGTCAGATTTGGAAGGAACATGCATTTATGGGATGAGCAGTAGAGCAGAGTATGTGGGTTGCTCACACGTAAAATTAACCAATTCTTCTTTTTCAAACATCTTATTTTGCAGTTATTTTTGACACTTGTTTTGAGCTTCTGGTACCCCCCAGGTGCAGCCACTCAGGTGCCTGATTGGCAACCAGTGCCAATCTCAGATCTCCACAGTCTGAGACCAAATTCTAGCCTCTAAAATGCCTGTTGAAGAATGAGATGCCATCCCACATCAGTGTGTGACTATGCTGGTGAGAAGCATGAGGAGGTGGTGCCAGGCTGTTGTAGCTGTGTATGGTTCTTCCATGATTCTGTGGCTCCTGTTTGTTAAATGAATAAACTGTTACACTGCCAATATGACTTGTTTCTTTGAACTTTAATCATCCAGTCCACCAAACRAATCAATGTCAATTTAAGCTGTTTGTCAAAATTTTCATGTGCATAACTCTACTGCTCATCTAAGAAATGTATGTTCCTTACAAATGTTTCACCATTTCAAAGGGAAATTAACAGGCTTTCCAACAATATACTATATATACAATATACTATATAAACAATATTGCCAAGAAGCATGGTTACAACAAATAACATATAAACACAAATTTCCTTACTTGTGCACAGTTTAGTTTGTTAGTCTAATTTCATACTTTGTTTATGCAGCAATCTAAAATGAAGTCAGAAAATGTTCTCTAAATCTGACAGAAGAATCTCATTTTTTCTATAAAATGGAGTAGTTTTTCATAAAATTTAAGATAAAGACAAAACAAACAAAAAACATACCCATCATACAGTATATTTAAACTTCCTAACTAAACTTCAGTTCTTTCTGCAGAAGAACTGAAGTTTTTACTTGTTCTTTTACATAGATCTGTAGTTCTAAATAGAACGTGTAATTTTATTATTCCTACAACTTGTCACTGAATAAACAATTTCTCAGTGAAGCATAAATGGCACTTTAAAAAAAATGTTGATTTCGTGACTTCAAAAGATGTCTTTATTCCAGAGGTGTGTCATAAATGGGCTTAACAGAACTTAGGCCTTTTTACTTTGTGCTGAGATACATTCTGGGTTTTTTTTTTTTTTTGTTTTTTTACTTTTCTTTAAAAGGTACTACATTTAAATAAATTAAACACTGAATGGCCTATGCTTTGTATGTTAATGTTTTAAACAACAAAATGGCCTCAATATGTTAGAACTTCAATTATGTCAACATCTACTTCACCAAGTTTTACCTTAATATTTGTAATATTGACGGAGTTATAGAATTATTATTTTTTGCCTTACTTTGATTAGCTCTGTTAGCTACCTTGAATGCAGTTGGCACAATAACTTATTTGTTTAGGTGTAGAAGAAAAAACATTCATCTATGTATATTTTTGTTTAGTTTTTGAAACTTTATTTATTTATCGCCTTTATTCTAAAGTGGTGTAACTAAAACAGCCATAAATGTTGCTGAAATACAAACAGACATACATTTCAGTGAACTGTAAAAGGTTTGGGGGATGTCTGAGCCCACCCCTCTCTTTCAGGCCCACCGCCTCTGTTAGTTAAACACTTACAGCGGTCAGCTCAGCCAGCCGGTCCCTCATCGTCCTGGTCCGGTCCGTGGGTCTCCTGCTCTGATGAGTTCAGCAGAACATCCTACAACCCTCCATGTGTGCACTGCCAGCCAGCCGACATCCAGGAAACTGAAGACAAGATGGTGTGAAGCAAAGAAAACAGAAACTAGACAAAAATCCAGGCTCCACATTCACCAAAGTTTGAATCCAAAACGTGTTTTCAGCGAGTTTTTCTGTTTTACGCAAAAACTCCCCAACATAAGGTTCATCTGTTCTTCCTGAAACAGGTCGATGTTTCCCCACAGCGACTTCAATCCCCTCCTCCTCCTCTTCACACACCTCTTTCTTTCACACAAACACACACACACACACACTAACACACACGTTGTCTTTTTTTTTTTTCAAACCACAGGATAGATAAAATAAATTTGACGCCAAAAAGAAAAAAAAAAAACGAAAGAAAATGTAAGGAAAAAAAAACTTTTAGTAATACCGTATATATGTTTTAAGTCCTGCATTGAAGCCTAACGTGCCACCGTGAATTAAAAAAAAAAGTAAAATAAAAACTGAAAACCATGTCAGCACCTCTCCACGGTTATATGAGAAGGTTTGATAAATAAATAATAAACAGGTGAGCTGGAACGTGTGGTCAGATGACCTAATGTTGTTGTTTACCTGGACACATGGTGGCGCTGTTTACCTTCAAGCTCGCTTTGTTGGACAGATCAATCTGCTGACCACAGGAAGAAAACTGCTTGGGCAAGTTATTATTATTATTATTATTATTATTATTATTATTATTATTATTATTATTATATAGCCTGCGAACAATGTTAAACAGTGCAAATCTAACAATAGTCACTAATAGTGCTGCTGGTTTAGTTTTGCTTTGCAAAACATTTTTGTGTTTCCAGTATGCAGCTGAAACTCAGTCAGGTTTAATAAAGTAGCCCTAATGGTAAMTATAACTGAAGAAATGCATATTGCTTGCATGCTAGATTATTTTTGAGAAACGACRTATTGGTTCAACCTTATTGGGCCTAAATCTCGTGCAAAATTACATAATCTGTCAACGCTTGGCGTAGTGAAAAACTCTCGGCTATAACCAATTTGCGCGCAAACGGATGGAGTTTTAGTCATTGCTGTGTAATTCACTCAGCTGTGACGGCCATCTTGATTTAGGTCAACTCCAATAGGTAACTGTAGATGAGCAGTGATTATTTCCTGGAAGTTTCATTAACATCTATTCAGCGCTTTATGAGATATTTTGCTAACAGACAGATTCGACTCCAGTTTGGAAATTGCAATTGGAAAAAGCGCTCAGAATAGATGTTAGGGATCAGTCAGCTACTACCACAGGTAAAACTGACTGAATTGTAGCCATTTTGCGTTTTTGATGTTGCTTGGCTGTGACGGCTAGTATCTCTTGAGTTGACTCAAATAATGATGTAGATGTACATTTAATGGTTACTATCTACAAGTTTCATTACAGTTCGTCCAGTGGTTCATAAGATATTTTTCTAACAGACAGACAAAATCAGCCTTTGCCTTAACCAAACCCCGCTCCACCCAGCTCATGTCTCTCTAACTGACCTCAACACTTAAACAAATGATCAGGCCACACGTTTGTCCTCATCGCTTGATCACTTTCTCACGTTTGTTTGGAAAGCAAACATCCTGATCTCATTCATTTCATTCCCCTGCAAAATCTTCTGTTGCGCACAAAGCGTGCCATTTACGCACACAACTTGAACGCCCCTCCTCAGAAGGTCCAAAAAGAGCGAAAAAAAAAAATGACATCACGTTTTTTCATTCCCACGTTGAGTTCCAGTCCAGTTCGGTGCGCCTCCTCTGAGCTCCTCCACTCCTCGCAGTTTGGAGAAACAATCAGTAACTTTCTGTCGGATAAAAACGTTTGGCTCCAGTTTTTTTGACCATGACAGAGCAACCTTTAAAGTTGTCCTGCCTCACTCTCTGAACTGGGATTTTTTTTACACCAGTTTACAGACTAACTGTAATATTTCTTACTAGTTTGGACAACTAATCAGATCTTGGAACAATGAGGAAAACCTGCTGGATTTATCTTTTTGTGGGGAATTAAGTTGATTGATTATTTTATTTATTTTTAAAGAGGATGATTCACTTTTCAAGAGCAATGGAGATTTGTTGGAATCTTCATATTTTGACAGCTTTTCTCTCCTGTTTAAAGGTGAGTCACTGAGACACAAGTTGCGAAAATCCCATTTTCCTGTGTGGAAAGTTGAATTATTTTCTTGCTTTTACAGGTTTACTCTCAAGTGTTGTCGACTAAAAAGCACCCAGGTGAAATATTTTACTTTTTATGTTTCTGTGCTGTTTCACGTCAAATCAGCAGATCATACATTTGGGAGGACTTTGTGATTTGCTAACACCAAGGCCAAAGGATATTATTGTTTACAACTTGATAATCAGAACAATCTGATATTTCAGCTGCTTAATTCATCATCATCAATCCTCTAATCCAACTAACATCCAGAATTGGACTAAATTCTTTGTAATGTCCGTGTTGGACCCTTGTCTGACTGTGAACTCTCTGCCCAGGCCTGCAGGTGTTGGCCACAGCTTCCCATTACTGGCCGCTGGATTCGGTGGACGGAATCCATGAACTGTGGGACCAGATTGGAAACAGGCCGGGTTATGTTAACGGGACCAACATAAGTATGAGCCGAAATGTGTTTCTGTGAATGAGCTGCCTGAATGACTTGTTCCACTTCAGTCAGTTCTGCTTTTTTTTCAGTCATTCTCATTCTTTTACGTGAAATTTATAACTGTAGCCAAAGAACAAAATATCTTCAGTGTCATAATTTACATAATTTTCCCTTTAGTTTTAAAACTGCAACGATAGGATTAAAAATGCAAATTGTCACTCCATTCCAGAGATCTGCCTCTCCACTCGCTGGCWAAAAGAAACAGAGAAACTAAAATAAATACATAAATTCTAGAAAAGCTGCATTTTTCATTATAATGGAATTTTTTTTAATTATCTCGAGAAAACGGTCATCATTATTTTGTGATAATGATATAATTAAGTCGTTATCTAGAGAAAGAATTATGTGCGGAAAATGTCTGCTCTTGGCTTCCATACTCCACATCATACCCATGTGCAATAGAAATTAGTTTTGGTTGTGTTGTTGACATTGTAATATTGATATGTTTGTTATATTGTTGCCCTTTTTTTTGCACTAGTGACTTTTTTCCTAAACTGTGTGAAGTARACCGTAATAGGGGAATTATTTAATTGATTCTGTACTGTTACATCRCTTTATTTAGTTGTAGTTAGTTAATACAAGACATTTTTATTTGCCTAAAACCATTGCCCTGCATTTTGTCATAATTATTCAATGAGCATGACAAGTGTCAAAATCTGAAAATTCCTAGTATTGCCCAACCCTAGATATTATAAACATGGGAAAATGTGTGCAGGTAACTATATATTTACACAAATACTGTATTTTTAAAATAATAATTTCATCCTACTAAAATTTGCTAAAACATGGTCAAGATTTCATTTGGGTCTGATTTCAGACTGGTTGGGGAGCCCTCTATTCTTTCTTCTGTCTAAGTTGATGTTGGAGTTAAATCTTTGTTACAACAATGTTGTCAATGCATCCTTTGTGAAATGTTTAAAGTTGTCGAGGGATCGGGTATAGACATGAGCATGATGTGTGTCGTCCCTCTGAGTTTCCCTTTTGTCACTGAGCACCCAGCTCACTCACCATCACTCTGTCTCATACCTGTGCAGCACGTCCCTCCCACTGTTTAACACTCACTGTTCTCCTCTCTCACCTGTGGAGTGTCAATTACTGTTGGTTTGTTTCTTTGTTTGTTTATGTGTTTTTGTCATCCAGCTCTCAGAATCCACAACCACACTGTGCTTCCTCCTTCCCATAACTCTTCCTATGTGTATACCAATGACTCTGCCTACTCTAACATTTCTGCGACAGTAGGTGAGAATCCTTCTCTTCCTCCACGTTTGATCAGTTTGTGTACCACGACTGTCTGCACACGGATGAACTAAACGTTTCACATCTTTCTGTCTCAAGTCTTTCTTTTCTTGAAGGTTAAAAAAATGGATTCTTAGATTTGTAGTTTATATTTTGTCAAACCAGTTTTGAAATGAAACATTTTTTGTTGATTGCTTTGGTGGTTTCATAAAATACCTAGAAAGAGACAGGAAAACTTAGGATTTCAGATCTTTTGAGTTKTTTTTTTTAAGATTATGAACAGTTAACATCTTACCTGTTTTAGAAAGCTCTTTGAAAGTCCTCAGCTTGGAGAAAGTTTATTTTTACCAAACTGATGCGTTAACAGCTACTGCGTGTGAGATTAACAACAAAGTGGAATGTTGCATCTTAAAATGGCTCCAAGTTAAAAAAAAATCATACAAACTCACAAAATCACTGTTTATTAAACCACATTGTTGTAATTTTGCATTACAGTATTATTTATATCAAATTTAATGGTGACTTGCAGTACACAAAGCAGCAAAAGCTAACTGCTGCACTATAGTCCAGCCTGGACCACTTCATGCAGGAGAATCAGAATGTTTTTGCTTAAAGAACCATGTAATTTAAAGGTTATGGTTTGTAAAATAGTGTTTTCAAAAAAATTGAAGCCAGACTTGTTTTAAAAGGGGATTATTGAAAATCAATTTTGTACCTTTATATCATGTTATAATGTCATTCCCTTATCAAAAACATACCCAGAGCGTTGCTTTGACTCATTCAGGTATGTTTGAGAAATCCTTGATTTGATTGATTTGATTTGATTTGATTTGATTTATTTATTTAACAGGAAAAGATTATTAAAAATCAAACCTGACTCAGCATAATTGCTGTTTTACAGCAGGTTCCTGTTCTGCAGCACATAAAACACTCAGAATTACAGCATCACAATCACATCATTTTACACCACAGACACAAAGACAAACAAGCATACCAAATTTCAAAAGGGCAGCATTTGCAAAATAGGACRTCTAAATATGAGCACAACAAAAAGTGTCCAGCAGATGGCAGACAAGATTCTTCTTAAAGGGCTGTAGTTTTGAAATGGACTTTATGTTTTGAGGAATGTCATTCCATGCTTTAGTATAAACATAGAAGAAAGACCTCTGGTCGTAACAGTTTTTAAAATTTGGTAATATCAGTTGTCCTTTTGTAACAGATCTAGTTGAATGACCACTTCCAGAATTTGATTTGGGCAACAATGCACAGAGAGTTCCATAATTGGTACCTTGGAAGATCTGAAAATATAAATTAATACCACTATACAAAACATAATTCTGAAAAGTCAAGGCATCAGACAATGAAAGAACTGTGCAGAGATGAGTCCAACCAAGAAGTTTTTTATGAATTTTGTAGGCCCTGTTGTAGAGCCTAACTATGGGTTCTAAGATTTCATTTGTTGTAAGAGACCAAACAGGTAAACAGTACGACATGGYTGAGARTATAATGGCATGAAGATAGATATTTGAAACAGAAGATGCCAGATTGGATCTAATTTTTGAATAAACGTATAATTTCTGTTTCAACTTAGTGKTTAAGACTTGTACATGTACTTGAATCTCCTGTGGCCATGTGGAGCTGCCTAAATGCTTGCTGGTACAAAGCACCACCTACTYACGCAAAGCTCCTCCCTGGAGCTCAGTCTGCAGCCAAGCCCCTGACCTACAAAGCACCCCTCCCCACCAATAGCGTCATCAACAATTAGCAAACAATTGGAGGAACTTTTAACTAACTACAAAACATAGCTGCATTATGATCAACAGTATTTTTATAGTTTCTGTCCCCTTTAAGATGGCAGCAATAAACTCTGAATTTGGCCCTGCTTAGATTAGCTTTGGTTCATCAATTTAGTCAGAATTTAATTATTTCTCCAAARAGAAGTTGTTCAAAGAGCTATCTAGAACAGGTAAGACAGTAACTGTTCATGGTCTCTCCACAGAATCCCACTTCAGAAGATTTGATCTATATCCAATTACTGGTTAGAGACAAAACAATGAGTTAACTTTGAATATTTTAGGTAATTTTATTACAATATACATGGAAATGTGTACKATAAATGTGAATCAGGTCTCTCAGTTTTTTCCATTTTCACTWAAAAAATGATGTTTGCTCATTCCTCTGTGTCAGACATTGTTGAAGGAATGGTCAACAAAGGCATCTTTTTGAACGGTGATAACGGCGGGACTTTTCTTCACTTTGGAAACTACCAGAACTCGTGCATCAGTGATCCCATGTTGTGTGGTCCGGAAGGTTAGAGCATGGCCAGTTACGCAAACCTTCAATCGTGAAACCATGCAATCGTTATTTTATTTTTAATYGCTCTCTCCAGGTATCACCTTCTCCTTCTTTTGGAAAAACCTCGAGTCAGATCCACGTTTTGCTGTGGCCTCTGGAGGGAAAGTCATCTCCAACGGTTTCTCAGTTTTCACCAACCCTTTGGTGGGACACGTGGAGATTTACACCCGGGGAAACAACCGCAGATGGAAGGCCAAGATTCCAGTTCCAGGTATTATGAATGAATTTCCATTTTAAAAAAAACACAAAGCCACTTAAGTTACATTATTCATTGGTCATCCGCGAGGAATGTGTTTTTTCAGATCTTTAACTTCAAACAGTAATCGTTTTCATGGTTCAGCCATAACCGACACCAGATGCTGCCGCACTTGATTTTTGCAAGTCAAAGACACGTTTTATAAATATTTTTGTGGCAATGCAAAAATAATATGCCTCTTGGATGAGAGGCAATCCCATTCAAAAGAGAGAAATAAAACTGTCTAAAGACTGATATARGTTACATGAAATGAATAAGAGACAAATCGTAACTAATCATTTAGATTTATTTATAAAAACAAATGTCCAGTAAATAAGATAAAAAGATTTGTCCAATTATTTTGGATAAAATGCAATAAACTGTGTAAGATTAGGCTTTTACCAATTAGCGTTTCCTTCTCAAGTGACTTCTGTCATCTCTGTGTTTTTGCTGCGGTTACTTGAAATCTTTTTCTGCAACGTCATAACTCTGTTTGGTTTTGAGGGCTGATTTTCAGAGGATCAAACATCGTCTGGTTTCTATAAAGTGTGTCATATCAGACCTTTATGGCACCATTTCAAAATCTGTTGGAGCGCTATCATTCATTTCACAAATGTGATGAAAAATTTAGTGGCTGATTCGGTGAATGTTGAAGTGTTGTGTAACCAACTGTGTGAGTTAAGCTAAAAATGTTTAAACTGTTCATAGGAAAAATCCTTCCGTGTGACAAAGTGAATGAGATGAGAAGTTATACATGTGGTTTACATTGGGACCAGAAATGAAATACATCATGTTCTTCAGGCAGATGTGTCATCAGACACTTGATCTGTTGTCTTTTGGGACTTGCTTATTGTTTGTTTGCTTCGTTCTCTTTTGTATTATGAAGTTATTTGGGAGGAATTTGCCTCAAAAACTTGTGTCGAATACACAACATTAAAATAAAACAAAGCATGTGCAACTGAGGATATTAGTTTATTAATTCATCTGTGAAATTTCTAGAACGTTCCAGTACAAGTTCCTGAATTGATTCACTCACTTAATGGCCTCACTTAAGGCCTCTGCATGCTTTATCCGAATTGCCGAAATCAACTCTCATTGCCACAGTTGCATGACGAAAATCGGGCCATTCTGTTTGCACCTTAGAATCCCCTGCCCCTTCTTGTCACAACCCCGATCCACATAAGAATTTACTGTGATTGGACACAAGTTCATGTATGAAGGTATTTTTTTATTCAATCAAACAAAACAAGTTTCAATCAAAAAGATTTTTTTCAATAAAAAAAAAGTCATTTCAACGAAACAAAATAGCATTTTCAATTAAAAAACTGAATCAAGTTTATAAACAGAAACTTATTTTGCATGTCATAAATCTTTGTTTGAATCTCAAATTTGATGATTTTGATTTGATTTGATGCTCTAAGTTTTTGGTTGAACTCAAAAAAGTTTTGAACTCAGAGAACATGAACAGGGGCGGGGTCTAAGGAGGAACTGCTGTAAAACATGTCCTTATTGGTCAGTGTGGACTGAAGTGATTTCCTGGTGCACCTGCTTCAAATCGAATCAATACATTAAATGTCCATTCTCAAACTGTAATCAGCTGATTTCAATGGTGCGATTAAATTTTACTGAAACTTTTGTGTGTTTTTAGTTAGGTTTGTTTGACAACAGGAGAGGGAAATGTATTTATTCTTAGAAAATCAAAATTCAACTATACAGCTGTGGGTTTTTAATTCTTTTTTGAAGGACTCTACAGTCTGCTTTTCCCTTAAAAGGTCTGGAAGTGAATACCACAGACGAGGAGCAACAGAGCAAAAGGCACGGCCCCCCATGGTGCTGAGCTTTGTTCTGGGGATTTGGAGATGGCAGGAATTGTAGGAACGGAGAGAATGAGTTCTGTTGTGTGGGAAGAGCAGCTCTTTAAGGTAGAGGGTGATATTTCCATGTATGCACTGGTGCGTAAGGAGACCAATCTTGAACTGGATTGTCAGATGTCAGGCAGCACTGGATGAACTGAAGTTTTTGAAGATTTTTATTTGAAATGTCAGAAAGAATGGAATTGCAATAGTCCAATCTTGAAGATATAAAGGCATGGACAAGTTTTTCAGCATCTAGCCGAGAAAGTGATGGAATGAAACTAGCAATGTTTTTAGATTTTTATGTGGGTGTCAAAAAAAAAAGGTGAGGGCGAAACCGGACACCAACTTTGGTGACAGTACTGGAAAGTGTGCAGTATAGCTGTAATGGGAGATGACTGAACCTGATGAGAACTGCCAATGGCCTTTGTTTTGGAGCTGTTSAGTTGAAGATAGCTATTGTTCATCCATAACTTTATGTCCTCCAGACAGGCTGTGAGTGTGCAGAGTAATGATGAGGKGGATGTAGAGGAAAAAGCAGATGGATGATGGTCTATTTTATATAAAGTTGAGTGTCATCAGCATAACATTGGAAGGATATTCCATGACGTCCGATGACTTGTCCAAGAAGTAGGATGTATATTATAAAGAGAGTAGGGCCAAGGACTGACCCCTGAGGAACCCCACAAGTGCCTGTATGAGTCTTTGACTTAGCTCCCCCGATGGCAACATGTTCTGTCCTGTCAGAAAGGTAGGACCGAAATCAGTCAAGAACACTATCATGAAGCCCAATAGCTTGAGAGAGACTGTRGGGATATTGTGATCAATGGTATCAAATACTGAAGACAAGTTGAGAAGAATTAAAAGAGATGATGTCTCCAGTCTTGTAAGTTTATATATTAACTTTTGAAATTCCCTTCTTTTTGGCCTCTCATATAAATCTCTTCAAAAGCTACAAAAGGTTCAGAACTCAGCTGCTCATATCATCTACCTGTCTCACAGAGGCTTCACTGGCTTCTGATGAAATTTTGCATCATCTCCAAAATTTTACTTTACAATTTTAAAGCTGTCCACAATCTCACCCCTCCATATTTATTTGACCTTCTGCATTTCACTATCTCCTCCTGCTACCTACAGATCTGCTTTCAATCAAACCTTTGGCCCATCTCACAATCATGGGGAGCAGAGCATTCAGCCCCTCTGCCTCCAAACTTTAGAACACACTATCCTCTGAATTTGGAGATATCACCTTTCTCTCACTGTTAAAATCCAGACTGAAAAGCCATTAACCCTAATTTACTCAGGTGCAATTTCTTCTTATTGTTTAACTACATTGTAYTACATAAATCTTTCTGTTTGTTATTTGAGACCACAGTTGAGTGTGAGGAAMACAGTGAGAATTAATTAATATTAACCTTTATTTAACCAAGCAAATCTCATTGAGATCACAGATATCTTTTGCAAAAGGGGGGGAGGGGGGGTCTGGGCCTGAAAGCAACCTTTTGTATATGTTTTTGGTCTGGGTGAGGAAACAGAGTACCCAGAGAAAACCCACACAAATATGTGGAGAACATGCAAACTCCACACAGAAAGATCCCAGAACCTTCTTGTTGGGAGGCATCAGTGCTAACCCCTGATGAAGCATTAGGTCTAGATTTTTATTATAGTCGTTGGCGTGCTCTTACTCACACCTGGGTTTAATTTAGAGTCTCCAGTAACCTGCCAACCTGCAAGTTTTTGAACTATTAAAAGAAAACCGGGGTGTCCGGCACAAACCCACACAGTGAGAACATGTAAATGACATTAACAGGCTCTATCCAAGATTCAGACCTTCTTACTGTGGGATAAAAGTGCCAAACTGTGCCACCATAAAATTACATCAATAATAAATTTATTTGTGTTTGACCAAAAGCTGTTATGTGCATGATGTAAGTGTTCAATTTTATCATTGTGTAACTAATTCAGTAAGTACATTTTATCTCTGTTGAAGAAATTGTCTTGGGTCTACATTTTGTTCTCTGATTAGAGTCTAATCATATCTAGATGCACCTTCACTAGACTTATCAGTGTTAGTATTTTTTTTTTAATTTGTGTTTTTTTTTCTTCTATTAGGTCCATTCTGGACACATGTCCTCTTCACCTGGACCCAAAGTAATGGTCTGAAGGTTTATATCAATGGGACCTTCACTGCTGGAGACCTACATGGCAACGTCTCAGGAAACTATGGTGACCCCTATCCTAACCTTGTCATTGGAACGGGCAACAACAAAAAATATGGTCACTATGTAACAGGAGCCTTTGATGAATTCGTCATCTGGGAAAGGGCCCTTCCACCTAATGAGATCCAGGTCTACTACAATGCAGCTATAGGTGGGATATTTTGCTGTCTTGGAAAATGCTTCCTGTCAATCGAGGACAGGACAAGCCTGTTAAAACGTTTTCCCCTGCTTTGACTCTGAGGAAGTCGGGGTAAAAAGTCATTTCCGTTCTTCTGGTCACCACATTGCACATACAACAATTATATTGAAATGTACTCCACCTCCGCTCAATTTCAGTCCAACAGCTCAAATGGCTCTGCCTTTTAAGTGTCTACTCGAGTGCGGAGGCGTGCTGATTTGCAGGAGGCCAATCGTTTCAGGTCAACATGACAAGTTACAACACAAGAGAGCAAAGCAATCGCTCTCTTGACTGTTTCTGTTGTGTTTGTCTCCTCTGGTCAGTGGAGTGCCATAAATGGAGATGCAATTGACATTTATGAGAACTTAGAAACACTGACGTTCTGCTGAGTGATAATCCAAATTAGGAAATTTTTACAACGGTCTGAGAAATGTTTGAGGCAAGAAGAAATTTTACTTTTTTTTTTGCATCAAAGCAAAATCCTTTTTGTCTTGCATAAATCACAGATTTTTTTAAAGAGAGTAGTATGTGTGAAGTATTTCTGATGGATGTGGATGYACTGTATGAAGCATTTGACAAAGGCCTTATCCCCACTAACTGAATTTATCACTAGCAATATGCTTCACAGACTATTTCTTGACTCAAAGTGCTCGACTGTTATTGTTACAGAAAAATATATTTGTTACGTCTCTGAAGCACTCCTATAAAATGTTACACCAAGCTAAAAAAAGAGCAGAAATTATTCACGATGATTTTCCTGATGCACACCCATACATGGCCATCGCATGATAGTTTGTCAGGGTTGTTTTTATTAAATGGCAGCTACGACATAAAAGTTAGTCCTAGACAAGTGTTGGAGGCTGTGTGTTGTGTGGTTGATTATCAGTGTTTTGTGAAAGTTGCAAGTCTTTGGATCTGGAGTATGTTCTTTTATGACTGGGGATAGTGTCAGAGTGGAAGCTTTATGCTGATAAAATCCAGCCACAGTGCAGCAGCCTGTCCTGGGAAGGTTCAACACTGCACCAAATAAAATAACTAAAAGAACAGTTATCTTTACTAAAAAAAATGCACATTTAAAAGTTTTGAGCCTGTTTGTCTTATCCCATTTCAAACAGATACTTTTTACTTTTTTTTTAGGCCAGGAAATAATTTCCACCACAACACTGAGAAACTTCAAAGAACTCCCTTCAACTGCACCGACAACTGTAAGTCTGCAAACTCTGACTTTATAATGTCACCACTCGTAGTTGAATGTTGGACAATCACGTTTTTGCCTCTGTCTGTGTGTGTATTTCTTTGTCTGGTAGCAAAACAACTCATGAACCAGTGAATGGATTTTAATGAAAGTAATTGTTGGACGTACAGCATGTTTAGTTAACCTGATTCAAGACGGCTGTTTGAGACACACCTCAGAAAAGGGGTGAAAAAGGGCTTGTAAAGTTAAAATCAGGAGGAATTCAGAAACAAGCAGTTCCACTTCACATAGACCCCGACTGAATGATTTAAATGTAAAAAATAAGGATTTAAAAGCATGATATGTCTGCTTTGGCAGAGAAGCAGCAATCAATATGTAATTCTTTGAGGAATACCTCCTTCAATTTTGAAAGCAACCAGATAAATTGTGATGGCTAAATAAATCTGTGTGTCACATGCATGTGCTATTTACTGTAGTTTTGGTCCTAAAGGCAGCAATAAAATAAAATAAAATAAAATAAATAATTACAAGACCATTACAGGGCTTTTGCCTAAATGTGCATACCACATTATTTCTTGTTGTGACGTTGTTTTCTTTTATCAGCAAACAGGAAGAAGTCTAAGAACATGTGAAGAAATCTGTTTATTAAAACAGGAATTAGATTATTATAAAGACAGCTGTTCCACACTACAAAAATGACTATTCCACTGAAAAAGAGCAACTTTCTGAATTAAAGGAAATAAGTAATTTGTAGAACTCAGCGCTCCGTTGGTCGCCTCGTAATCGCAAACCTCCTTGGATTTGTTGTGTCCTCAGGGAGCCTCTGAAGTGAGTCCACCTGTCATCAACAGGCATCAAGAGGTGGCCCAGCGCTCCCACATCCAGGACACCATTCCAGTGCTGGACTTCCTCAAGACACTGTCCAATGGGACAATTCCTCACAACACTGCCAACAACCTCACACAGGTCCTGGAGCGTGTTAAAGTTTCGAAACCCATTTCACACACAGACACAATGCCCACCCATGTGCACATGATGCAGCGGTTCCATGATGTCCGTTTTCTTCCATCCAGGCTTTTCTCAAAAGCGTGGAAGAAGTCCTGTCCTCTCCGGGACTGCCAGAGGTAAATGAGTTCACACTGTTGCTGTGGAATGTCCAAACATGACAAAATATAGCATATGCAGTTTGATTTAAAGCCAAGGCACTGAGGCAGTCAGTGCAGCTTCTTAAACGCTGCTTATTTTTGGCGCCTAAAACAGTAACAGTATATGGCAGAGTTCCCGTACATTATTACCATCTGTAATCAAACAGAGTGCTGCTATGTGCATTCTCCAGGACTTAAAGGGTTTTACAACACAATGCCTTCAAAGTAAATTGGCAGCTTCCTGTCTTGTACACTGGCCCTGCTCGAATCTCTATGTTCTCTTGCTTAAATATTTTTTATGTGCTTTCAATGCACTGGGTGCTCAGAAAAAACAGCATTTTTATTTTTGTTTTACAAGGTCAAACTAAAACACATGTTCCTGTCAACTATGAAGAGTATTTACAGTGAGCATTACACAATGTACTAAAGCCTGTCAAGTTATGGGACAGTTCAAAAGGAAAACTTAGACGTAAACTATGAGACTTACTGTAATTATCCATCTTTCCTGTTTAATTTTGTTTATTTTTTCTCTGTTCATAAAATTTGTGCTTTTTTTGTCAATTAAATATGGAAACTTTCAGCTCGTTAAGAAGAAAGACATTATACAAAATACTGTTATTTGCTTGTTTTCATCCCTCTAGTTTCAGGGGTTCTCAAACCCCTTACAACAGCGATAAAAATTCCAGGGACCCCCTCATAAACCCCTTGCTGTTTTAAAAGATAATTTATTGTCATTTCAACCCCTAAATGCCATGGGAATTTATATTTTTATTTAGTTTGTTGTGTTTGATTTATTAGTTCATTGTTCTTCATGCATTTTTTAAAAATAAAAACCAAATTAACGATTTAGTGACATTTTTTGAGGACCCCCAAGATAACTCTCGCAGACCCCTGGTGGTCCTGGGACCCCAGTTTGAGAACCTCTGGTTTAGACGTTACAATATTTGGTTTTATTCCTCATTAACTTTTATGTTTTTTAAATATTTAACAATATTGCCTTTTTTGTCTCGTAGAAGGACATTAAGATATTTTCAGTTCTTTTAAAAACATTTCTGCTTCTGCTTTCAACATACTTGCTCTCATCTGACTTTTTAAGCTACTTTTAGGTTTTTTGTAACATACTGGTACTTTTGTCTAGCTTTTTCACAATTTTTAGCTTTTAGCCAACCTCTTGCTGCTTTTAACCTCTAGCTAGCCTTTTGGTACTTTTAGATAGCATTTTGTTACTTTTCATTTATACCTAGCTTTCTTCTACGTTTAGCTTTTAGAGATTGTTTGCTACTTTTAGCTCTTAACTGCTTCTTTTAGTCTTTAGCCAGTGTTCTGTTCCTTATAGTTTTCATAACTTTGTTTTAGTTTCTTCATAAAATTTCAGCAGACATTCATCTTTCTGCATTCTCACTGCATTTTTGTATGAAACTAATATTATATACAGTATTATATATACACTCACCGGACACTTTATTAGGTACACCACGCCAGTAACGGGTTCGACCCCCTTTTGCCTTCAGAACTACCTCAATTCTTCGTGGCATAGATTCAAGAAGGTGCTGGAAGCATTCCTCAGAGATTTTGGTCCATATTGACATGAKGGCATCACACAGTTGCCGCAGATTTGTCGGCTGCACATCCATGATGCGAATCTCCCGTTCCACCACATCCCAAAGATGCTCTATTGGATTGAGATCTGGTGACTGTGGAGGCCATTTGAGTACAGTGAACTCATTGTHATGTTCAAGAAACCAGTCTGAGATGATTCCAGCTTTATGACATGGCRCATTAACCTGCTGAAAGTAGCCATCAGATGTTGGGTACATTGTGGTCATAAAGGGATGGACATGGTCAGCAACAATACTCAGGTAGGCTGTGGCGTTGCAAAGATGCTCAATTGGTACCAAGGGGCCCAAAGAGTGCCAAGAAAAGATTCCCCACACCATGTGACACCACCACCAGCCTGAACCGTTGATACAAGGCAGGATGGATCCATGCTTTCATGTTGTTGACGCCAAATTCTGACCCTACCATCCGAATGTCGCAGCAGAAATCGAGACTCATCAGACCAGGCAACGTTTTTCCAATCTTCTCTTGTCCAATTTCGATGAGCTTGTGCAAATTGTAGCCTCAGTTTCCTGTTCTTAGCTGAAAGGAATGGCACCCGGTGTGGTCTTCTGCTGCTGAAGCCCATCTGCCTCAAAGTTCGACGTACTGTGTGTTCAGAGATGCTCTTCTGCCTACCTTGGTTGTAACGGGTGGTTATTTGAGTCACTGTTGCCTTTCTATCAGCTCGAACCAGTCTGCCCATTCTCCTCTGACCTCTGGCATCAACAAGGCATTTCCGCCCACAGGACTGCCGCTCACTGGATGTTTTTTCTTTTTCGGACCATTCTCTGTAAACCCTAGAGATGGTTGTGCGTGAAAATCCCAGTAGATCAGCAGTTTCTGAAATACTCAGACCAGCCCTTCTGGCACCAACAACCATGCCACGTTCAAAGGCACTCAAATCACCTTTCTTCCCCATACTGATGCTCGGTTTGAACTGCAGGAGATTGTCTTGACCATGTCTACATGCCTAAATGCACTGAGTTGCCGCCATGTGATTGGCTGATTAGAAATTAAGTGTTAACGAGCAGTTGGACATGTGTACCTAATAAAGTGGCCGGTGAGTGTATATTTGAGGGGGCACAGGCCACCTAATTTAAATGTTTTTTTTCTCTAAACTTAAGTTGTGAACCTTAAATATTTATGTAAAATAATTTGGAAGCTAGATGCCGTTTTAACACAAACACAAATTAAACATGTATTTTTTGAAAGAAACTGACAGGAGGTTCCTGTAATGTGAATATACGTATGTGTGTATGATGATGATGAAAAGCAGCTGACAGTGAACATTTTCTGGATGTGTTGTTGAGCAGCAGCCCACCCCGGTGGTCAGCAGTCTGATCGAGACAGTGGACAGAGTGATGGAACAAATGGTGATGAACATGGAKCCCACCTCCAACTCCCTCTTTTCCCTGGGTGGAACATCTTCGGTTGCAGGTCAGAGATGAGTCAGCTCAGTGCTCCAACTCAGTCGGTGGGATTTTTCCACCCTAACCCTTATTTGCTTCTTGACTTGTTTTCCCTCAGTATCTCTTAATTGTCTTTCTCCAACAGATTACTCTCTGATGAAATTATCTCAGAACAACTTACAAAATTACCGCTTCCCCACACAAGGGAGGAGCTACATATTTGTGCCTGGGGAGGCATTTGCCATGGAGAGTAAGTGTCTGTACGTCTTTTAGCACAAGAGTCTTCTGAGAGGAAACTGTCCAGTTGTACACATAAATAATTAACTGAATTATATTTGACAAACAGGAATTTCTCAGTTCATATAAATCTACAAGGAGAGTCAAAATCCATATGACACCTTTTTATTTTGACCCACTATGGCCACTTTTGAGATAGGGCCCATGTTCTGAGGCATTCAGATATGTCATTTTCACTTTTTTCTTGAAATAAAAGGGTGTCCTGTGATTTTTGACTCGCCCTGTATGTTCTTCTGCTGCAGCATAATGTTCCTCAAGGCACCAACATGGGCCCAGTCCTGTTTTCGTTATCTATTTTGCCTTTAAGATCCATTTTTAGAAAGTGTGTGTTCTCTTGCTTTGCAGATGGTTTTCTGATATATTTGATAGTAAAGCTAAGATAAACGACAAGCAATGAAAATGTCTGGAGTGTTAGATTAAACTGCATAGCCATTGATCTGACTGTATGGAAGAGTTCCCTCTGTATTGCTGCAACATGTTGCCAACCAGAAATGAGTTGGGTAAAAAAAAAGGTGGCATGTGAAGAGGAGGAATATACAGTAAATAGAGGTGTGTTCAGAGCATAAAACAAACTGAACTGGCTCTAAAAAGAACTAGTCTTACTTTTGAAAACTTTTTTTAAAATGTGATCTAAAATTCAAATAATTTAAAAAGATCAGTCCTCTCTTCACAGGTGGGACAAAATGCTTTTAACAAGAAAACATGAGCAGATAACCCCAGCGTTGACTTCATTACATGGATTTCCTGTCCATTAGAGGTTTAATTTTTTTAAGATGTTATTGTTAGGTTTTATGGATCCATTTTATTTTTCCAGGAATAATTGACATAATGTCCCACTTTATCTAGAACACTGAAGTCTAACAATATTTTTTAGTCAATTAGATGTTCCAAAATTTAAAAAAATGGAAGAGTTGTGGTGATGTGGGGAATATTTTCCTTCTCTATATAAAATCTACTCTGAGCTTTAAAAACTGTAAACACTTTTAGAGACCAACTTTTACTGGCTTGTGTTTGTTTTTTTTGTTTTTTTTAGTTTTGATGGAACTATTTGTACTAATTCTTAAGCTTTTCTTCTTGTACACCACTTTGGTGATTCTTTTAGTGATTATAAATCTATAAATTAAAACTACATTCAGTGAGATTTAAGAGATAATTAACAGCAATAAAGGACAGGGATGTGAGCTTTTACTGTATTTGTCTGTACAGTATTTTGTAGAAACCATCCTGATTTCAGTGTTGTCCTCTTTTCTTCCAAGCAGAAAGAAAAAAAAAGGATAGTTCACCTTTTCCACTTTCCTCTATCATTAAAAAGAATGGAGCCACATGTTCGACTGAAGGAGAGGAACAGTAACTGTAGGCATAAAAAAAACTCTGACTTCAGAGGCTCTGGCTGCTCCATGCATTGTTCTGGCATACAAATAATAAAATAACCTGTTTAAATCATTAATTTAGGGATTAGAATCACACTAAATGGTATTAGAGCTTGGACCAAATTATCTCATAGCCCTGAATACTTGGTGCTACAAAGTTCTCAGAGGGTTGCTATTATCTCCAAATTAAGCTCTAAGGATGTAAAACCTCAATCTGCTTGTTTTTTTAATAATTATTATTATTTTAACATTTTCTTGCAAGAACAGAACCACCACACACTCCCCTGTAAGGAGGCCCTCTATTGAAATGATTTTTCTATCAACTCTCACACACATTTCCTTGACCTAAGCTTTTGTTGTCCTTGTCAGCGGGGATCAGCTTGAAGGCCTTTTAACCAAGGAATAAGGCCATTAAGGATTTCCTCTTGGTTCGTTTTTTTTTTACCTTGCAACATTTTGATAGGACCCAGCTGAACGATAGGTCAAATCTGGGGAGGAGGGGGACCAGACCTCCTGGAGTCCCTCAGTGAAGTCATGTAGTTGTTTCATAAGTTTTTTTTTCCAGTATCCATGTGGTTTATGGCTCTCTCCCTTTCACCCTCGTGAGAGTCCTGGTTCTATTAGAGTCCCAGTGTGCTCTGGCGAAGCTCTGCTAATTAACTTCCCTTCTTTGTGAGCATTTTAGCAGCCTTGTTGTACATTCCTCTCACACTCAACCTCCGTGTGTTTTCCTCTCCTCAGCGCAGACCACCATCGTCGGCCTCTACTACCACAACATGCACAAGTACTACAAAGAGATCAGCCCTGTCAAAACCAGGTAAGAAGACAGGGGGTGGGGGAGGGGGCGCATTGTCCTGTGGGAACCGTGTCCAGTGGCGCCCATGCTTCCTGAACCTCAGAGCAGCTGTAGCCAAGAGCTTATCTGTCCTTTTTTGCCTATCTCTCATCTCAGCACTCAACATCCACTGACTGATACACCCTGCTATTAGAGCAACATATCTGTCCCCGTCCTCGCTCCCGCCCTCTCAGCTATTGTCACATCACTGGATCAGCGTGTTCCAGCTCCACTGCAGCAATTATGGTTATCAAACACGGTGAAACCGAGATTGAGCAATCTGTATTTTTCCTCCCACATTTTACTTCAGAAAAATTTGAGACAAAAGGAAAATATGTATACAGCAGCACGTTTGAAGATGTTTTGGACCCACCGCTGAGCTCCTCTGTTTCTGACGAGATTCTTGCTGCTTTCAAATGTCCAATTTTAAATAATCTTGGAAAAACTGGTGCTTTTTATGCTGGTTGTCAGCTTAATCCATTGAACATAGAAACGGTCAAAATACCATCTGAAAGTCTTCTAAATATTTTCTTTTAAAGGAAATGTGTAAATTGCTTTACATATACTCAACTTGGTTTAGTAGAACCAGTTACTTTGGTAAAGTAAATTCAATCCTTCATATTTTAGAGTGCATAAACAACTCCTTTCATGATGAGTTCTGGTAGTATTTAAATTTGTAGATTTTAACGAGGTGTTAAATTTCGAAGTAAAGTAAAAGTTTTATTTCTATGTTTTGAATGAAACAAAATAAGAATAAAAGGTACAATAAAAAAAATCTTGGTAAAATTCCCATTACCAGTGGTGGGATGTAACAAAGTACAAGTACTTTGTTGCTGTACTTAAGTTCATTTTTCATGTATCTGTACTTTACTTAAGTAGATTTCATCATGGGTACTTTTGACTTTTACTCCACTACATTTTGCATTAAGTACATATCTGTATTTTCTTAGCCTGGCCCTTGCCTTCCTACGCAGCTCCGCTCAATTCTAGTTTCCCTTCTCCGCTCCGTCTGGGACTTCTCCCATTGAGATGGATTTCGCTGGCAGGTTTTTAGCCGGGCCAATCAGAGAAGAGAACGTCAATTTTCTGTGCAGTGTCTGCTTGTAGTTTATTTTACCTGGGCCAATCAGAGAACAGAACCTCAATTTTCTGCGCAGTGTCTGCTTGTAGTTTATTTTACCTGGGCCAATCAGAGAACAGAAGGAGGAGCTTTGAACGACGTCGTCTTTCTGTGCAGTGTCTGCTAGTTATTTTAGCATATGGCAGTAGAGGAAGTGAATGAAGCCAGTCTGTGTTGACAAGGTTTCAAATTAAATTAAATTTGTCTGACAAAGCAGCAGCTCTCATTTACAGTCGTCTCGTTCGGCTCGGTATATTTCTCCTCTCAGTAGGGTTGTTTACAGTGCACGCAATTTCCGGTTAGCTTCTTAGCTTAGCCTCCGTCACAGCGACATACGTGGCAGCGAACTGATACAATCATTTTAAACTTCAGCAGAGGCCACGCCTCCTGCAAGAATCACTTGTCTATATATCAAGTCCAGATCCTTGTACGAAGCAAAGTGAAGGACAGGGTCTGGTTTAAACCAGGCTAGTACTTTCTACTCCACTACATTTCTGTAATGAATTGAATTACAAATTACATTCATGTCATGTAGCTTTACTTTTTTTGCTATTGTTGCTTGTTTGTTTTGTTTATTTTAAAGTAATCAGTAGCAAAAGGGGAATTGCTGTAATTGGTCCATTGAACCACTGCAACACAGAAAAGTACTATTAGAACCTCCTTTAATAAAAGCGGCGAGATTCCGCATCACCTGCTGGAGCAGCAGCAGCAGCACGCTCAAACTGGATTCCACCATGGAGGAAGTGCCCCACTCATGGCCTTATTTAAAAGACTTATTCAAGTTAACTGGTTTAAAAAAGAATAAATGATTTGATAAAGGACGGTGTCGAATTTACAGCTTCTGTAGCTGTTGTCACAATCTCTGATGATGCACAGAATCACAAGTCCAAGTGTGTACAGTGTCACAGAAGGCAAACACAAAAACATGCATTATCTGCACCGTTGTTCACTAAAACCATTGATGTATTAAAAATATACATACAGTAGGCACACTTCATGATATTGTAGACCATTAGGGAATACATTAAGCAAGTACTTTTACTTTTAATACTTTAAGTATTTTTAAAAGCATGTACTTACTTTCAGTCACGTAAAAATGTTAATGTGGTACTTTTACTTTTACTAGAGTACGTTTTTGTCTGTTTATCTGTACTTTTATTTAAGTACAGTGTTTGAATACTTTCTCCACCACTGCCAATTATCAATTACTTATGTACTGTAACGATGTAAAGATACTTCATTACTATTCCCCGTTTTCCTTCAAAGAAGTGAGGAATGAAGTCGTTTATCTGTGTTTTATTGACTTTCTTTTTTTCCTTTTTGTCTCACAGGATTAATGAAGCTTCTGTTTACAAGAATCACAACATCCAGGTAGCGAGCTGTCTGATTTCTCTGAAAGTGGAGCCTTTACCAGCTTTGTCAGTCAACCTCTCTGTGGCGCCGCTCATAAAGATCGTCCTCACCCATGTCCTGGTAAATATGAGTCTATGCCACATCCAGATTCTTCCTCTTTGACTCATGTCTTTATCAGCCGTTTGGGCTCTCTGTGAATGGGTCCAACTGGGAACACTACTGAGTGTTTTTACTATTAGTAGTTTGTGAGACACCCACCTTTATCAGAGGGTAGGCATGTGACTAACATGGGTCGGATGCCTCCGTGTGAAATCTATCAGCCCTGTTTATGCTGCTCACTTATGTAAGAAAACAAGCGTTTTTTTAACAGATTAAGGCTCGTGCAGCTGGGCTTTTAGCTGCAGAGAGAGCAAAGTCTGTTCATTTTTTTTCTCATCCCACTTAATTCTTTCTTCAGAGAGCAGGTGGCGTCCAGAAAGCAAACTGATTAAGGAAATTTGAATTTTAGGCTTAGGGCCGGATTGAAAGAAACAATAACTTTCTTTTATGAAAAACATATATTTTTTTCCTTTCTATGCTTCATGGCAGCGACTGTGGCAGTTTACCATGGTGATTGTTAGTTCAACTCATAATGGAAATTACCTTAAAAGTGTGTCGCTGTGGTCTACAACAAAGCACTGTTTGCAGTGTAGAGATTTTTTTTCTCACCAGAGCTTAAAATCAATTTCTTCTTCTTTGCTTTAATATGTTAGACAGTCATACATGAGGCAGTTAATAAAACCAGCTGGCTGACCCTCCCCACCTGCATACGGTCCTGCTTAATTTAAAAGTCCAGCTAGAACGACTTACTTTCCATTGAAGTAAATTACCGATGTATTTTTTTCCCCCTTCTCATAAAAGCCCAAAAGAAAAGCTCACGCAGTGTCATGAAATCACAATTGTGTTGCTTTGTTTGCCTTTATTTTCCTTGGTGAACTAAAAGTTTCTGCTGTAATTATCTGGCCTGGTTCCTGTTGCAGTGATTTCTCTGTTTGCTTTAGCAGACACCATGGGAGAGACTTTATAATCTTCTTTGTTGCAGGAGTGTGAGTGATGCTCACCAGTCACAAGGGCCTTTCGAGTCAAGGTTCCTATTTTAGTTGGACTACTGTTAATATAAAGATAAATCTTTGTTTTTTTTTTTCTTCATTTCATTTTTTTCTACTTTATGTTGTTGGACCTAATCAGAGCACATGTTGATTGGAATGCACATTGCCAGCCCGTTTCAACTTAACTTAGCTCAGACGATGATTTATGGCGAGGAGTTCTGCTGTAATATGAAACACAACACTGTTTGACCAGGATCATGTCCAGAAACAGCCTGTGTTGCTATAACTGGTTTGCTGCTCATGTTTGTGGTCAGATTTAGTTAAAACGTAACTATTTTTGGAATTTTTGTTATGTTTTTGGAAGCTTGTTTAAAGTTTGAATGAAATGAGGGGGAGTCTTAGTAGTATCAGTACAGTACAGTATCTGATTCATTTACAAAACATTCAAGTAAAGTTTGAAGGTGTTCTGGAAGACAATTAGAATCGCCTGATTAGTTTAAATCTTATTCAGAGATACAGGTACACAGAAAACAACTCTGTCTTACAGCTAAGAGCACAGGGAGGTCCATAACCTTGTCTGCTCAGAACTTGTGAAAATATAAATTTAATGTTTATAAAAATCGCCTAACAAGTCCATTTGAATAATTGTATAACACAGATCTTGTTTTTCCTTTTCCTAAAATTTAATGCTTCACAGGGAGAGGTGGGGAGTGGCAAGGGATTGGGGGATGGGGCCCAGCTTGACTTAGAACTTAGAAAGGAGGGCTTTAGGAAAATAGGTGGGGAATCACTGCCTTACAGCATGAAGGTCTAGGGTTTAAACTTCGGGTGTCCCTCATGCATGCTTGGGTTTTCTTTGGGTGTATCCAGAAACATCCATGTTTGGTTAATTGATTCAATTAAGCTGACCCTAGGAGTGAGTGTGCATGCTTATTTGTTTTGTAAGTCTCTATAGAGGAAACAGCTCTGCAAAACAGAAAATCAGAACATTTCGTCTCTAAGCCTCCTCTGGCTGTTCATAAATCACAGATGGTGTTGTCTAAGGCCCGCACAGACATGAGCTGTCAGAAATGATGTGAGCATCAAGGAGCCAAAAGAGGCRTGAAGCAGAACTCACATGTATTGACGTTGAGCATAACGCTTTAAATGTGTGACAGGTGTCTCCCTCATATCATTTTCAAAACATGATAGCAGTTCTCTTTATAGTTACCTACTCATTTTAACTAAACACAAAATGTTTCTGCCTCAACATTAATTTTTCCTCAGAAATAAATCTGTTGTTTAATTCCATACAAACTGTATGTCATGTTTACCATTTCAGCTAAGTTACTACCTCGCTTTGTGGGACAAAAAGGTGTAAGGGGTGGGGTTGACTTAGACTCTCTTCGCTGTGAGGGCTACATCAGTTCGTTGGTAGTAGGTCAGGTTATCATTGTTAAACCCTTTCAGTTCCAATAAGGGATCTAGATTTTGCAAATTTGCAAAAGTTAGACAAAAGCTCACAATTGGACAATTATGACCTTCAACACCTGCAACAGTTAGTCCACTGTAAACCCAAATTTTCTTTTACATAATAAGTCAAGCTATTATTACCTCTACCAAGTGGGGGAGGTAATGTTTTCGGTTGCGTATGTCTGTCTGTCATTCTGTCGTTCTGTCTGTGGACAAAATTACTCAAAAACTTGTGAACGGATTGTCATGACATTTTTACCACATGTGGGTACTGGCCCAAGGAACACACCATTCAATTTTGGTGATGTTCTGGATCACGATGCGGATACAGGAATTTTTTTCTTTTAATTCAAGTGAATCAGCCGGGCTATGCAAAGTGTCATTATGTCAGATGCATGCCTGTAGAAAAAAGGAAGTAGAAGTCACAAAGTTGCTGGTGGGACTACACCTCCCAGGATGCCTACTATTGACAACATTGTGATTATTCTGTTATCAACTAGTATTGGTGATGTAACATGCTGTCTGGAAACATAGAAAAAGAAATGTGATTCTCTTCACGTTACGGGAATAACTGAGAAGACGCTGACAGCGGGGGGAGGGTCCAGCTGTAGCCGAGCCAAAGCTGGTACCGAACAGCTGGAACAGCTGATCAACCAGGTACCCGCTCCACATAAGAACTTTATTGTGTGATTTGTCAGAAGTTCATGGGAGTGTTTGTTTGTGCTGAAAGCTCTCAGACGCTGACCCGATTGTACCAGGACGCAGCAGTTTATAAAGACAGTCAAACCATTACAAACTCATAAAAGGGGATAAAACAGATGTTTTACACAGTCAAATCTGACAGATGAAAACTTAGGAGCTTAATCCGGGACCAGTTTGTGGATGAATAACGTTGGGTGACGAGTCTCAGACTTGTTTTTTGCATTGAACACCACCGGAATGAAATCCCGTGCATACTGCCTGCTTAAATGTTCACTACGTCAGAACTTATTCGGCAAATGTGTTTCCATCTCTGCTTTGGTGGAGGTTTGCACTTAGAGTGCTTCTAGTTACTAATCTTTTCATGTTTTTGCAAAAGGCAGGACCATTACTTAACAAAATGTGTTTTGTAAACTACTCAAAACAAGTTTTTGCTCTTCTAATGGCTCTGAGCAGAGATAACTCATATTTACATGTTTTTACTGGTTTTGGGAGGGGCTTGTCAGTCACCTGACCATTGTTTGCCAACACAAAGAGGAATAAGAAAATTAGCAGAGCTCAATACATGTTTCTTATGACTGTGTTGGCTGCATGGTTGCTGACTGCATTGTTTCTGTTGCATTACAATGATTCCTGGCCATGATTTTTACTTGGTAGTTTAGCTGTGTTAGTTTGTTCAGTTTGTTCCTTTTTTTTTAACTGCCTCATTTGATTGGTGCAGAGCCTGTGAGGGATCATGGGTAATTTTTCTTTTCTTTTCCATTCCCTCACAAAAATTGTGTATTGTCTTGACCAGAGGTGCCCAAAGTGGGGCCCGCGGGCCAAAATTGGCCCGCCTAGCCATTTGATTTGGCCCACCAGCAGTTGTTCTGGTTATTAGATTGTAATTATGCTAAGATTAAATATAAAATACAAGTTACTACAAGAGATATTTAGATTAGATTTAAGCCCATATATAGATTTGCACACCTTATAAGACCACATATATTCAAATTTTAAATTATGAAAAGTCCCATGAGTCTTTGCTGCCTGAGCATAAGTTGAATTTTCTCCATGTCCATGGGCTGAAAAAAAATAAACTAAAGAATGTGGACAACCACACTGGCTGCTAGCTTAATCATAAAAAATAAAACAACTTTATTTAAGTATTAAGCATTTCTTATGTTATTGCATTTGGCCCGCGGCCCTCAGATTGATTTTAATTTTGGCCCTCTCAGGGAAAATGTTTGGGCACCCCTGGTCTTGACATTTTATAAAAGCAGCACACATGACAGCATAAATTGACTTATTCTTGTTCTGTCATTATTCAAGATGATTTGTTGTAATTCAGTGGTTTCATTCACTAATAGCAAGCCTGAAAACCTTATTACTAATTTGGGTTTACAGTGTAACAGTATGATTAAATAAAGTGTAAATAAAGAAAAAAAACAACACAAAATCATTATATACAAGCCTGTGTATATTTAGAGTTTTAGATAAGGCCAGTTTGGCACCCTATGCAAGATGTCTGGTGGTGCCTCTTGTGCAATTTTCTAATACACACGGCGTCTTCTTCTAAATTTACTTTAGAACCATCTGAAATCCCTTTTCAGACAAGTGTTCAGGGAGTTCATTAAAACCCTCTGGAGGTCTGAAAAAAAATTTCTCACCCTTGTTGATCTTTTCACGCTGCCTTGGTTACAACAACCACCTACAGCAGTCAAATCATGGAATGGACCCAAATCTCAATTTTCTTTAACTGACACTTTGTTTGACAAAAGCATGCCCGACCTGAGACTGATGGAATCACCAACCTGTAAATAACATTGTGTCATGGCAGGTAGTCCATTAAGCTGAGGTCAAAGCTACGTGCTTGATGTCAGGATGACCTTGTACTCCTGATTGATGCTCTTTAAGCTCAAAGCAACAACTTGCATGCCCACATGTTTTCTCATGCCTCACAACTGTAGCGTTGATTGGAGTCTGGCTCCGTTGGTGATTTATTACAGCTGTCTGATTCTAGTTTAGTTTGAGAGGCCTTCTGCAGAGAAGAGTAAAGAAAACAAAAAGATTGAGGGGCATTTAGATCTCTAGTTAAATATTAACACGCGTACAACAACCGAAACTGCTGTTGGGTGGTCTTTTTTTCAACCTTACTCAGATGCTACAAGCTGAATGAATGAAAACAATGATGTTGGTTTATTAAACTGGGAGGATTAAAAAAACCTCATTTTAACACACCTTTTGTCTTTACAGTTTTATTTTTGTTGACTAGTAAAGAGATATGGTGGATGAAACACTACAGAAGTGGTATGCTAACAAAATATATTTAATATTTCCATCTTTGTTTACTATTAGAAAGCAGCCAAACCCTTTTTTTATTTCTTTAGGCTATATACATATAATATCAAATATCTTAATAAATTAGACTATGCCCAAATGTAATGCATACTTTACTATATTTATTTAGTTAAAATGTTCCAAACATGACTACATAAAGAACTGTAATTGTGTCAAACTTGCCATTTAATAACAAAGAATAAAACATTTTTGAAAAGAAAATGCTCTCAAGGCTGCAGACAATCTTGAAAATGTAAAAATAAGGGAGTGCAGGAGGCATGAAGACACTAAAAGGAGCAAACATGTGGGAGCTGCTGTATAAGATCTGCAAGTGAACAAAGGAAGCAGGTGTGCTTATTAGCAAATGACGAACAGGTGTGTAATGTGGACCTAAAAACAGCACTGACTGAGGGGAAAGCAGGTGAGTGATAGGCAGTGGTGGGCACAGTTCCCCTAAAGCACTGAAGCACTAATAGGGGAACTAGTTTCCTGATTAGTGCTTTAGGGCTTTTGCTAATTTTAAAATTTATTAGTGGATTAGCACTTGTTGAATTTATAGGCTAAATTTGGAAATCACTAACTAAGGTCTATAAAGTTTATTGATCAATGTTAATGTTAACAAATGAAGGTGAAAGCTGTGTAGGGGTCACCTCGAGTGAAGAAACAAGATTTACTGCCTCGAAGCAGGCCTCGGACAGACCTGACGAGAGGACAGGACCTCTGTCACAAACTGAACTCTATTTAGGCCATGACGGTCATTCTAACCGTGGAAGAGAACCCCTCAGTTCTCTTAATCAGATAATGGACAGAACAATCTCTTCTGTTCGTGATTCATTTGTTGTTTAACTAAGAATGTTTATGCATTTGTTAAAYCATGATAATGACTGTCACAGGAAAATTGGAACCACTTCTTTTCTTTTATCGTGCCTTAAAGATTTATAATGGTAAAAAAAATCACAGAGAATCTGATTACAATGTTTTCATTGTGTTTTTATGTAAATCACTGTTTTTATTTTACTGTGAACACAGTAATATAATTGTGGATTTTTCCTGAGAAAATCTTTCATTTATCTGGACTAACAGAAGGTTCAGAACTGATTATAAAACAGAAATGTTAATTAATCATCATTAACGTTTTGCTGTGATTTCTCTTAGAGTCTATCAGAAGAAAGCTGAAAAGAGGTTATCATATGTTGTTGAACAACCACAGAACTTTAACCTTGGGCTGGTGCCGGCTGGCAAATCTTTATCTTTCTTTCTCTGACTCATCTCTAAGCCTGAGGGTGGAACCAATGTTTGTCCATTTCTTTTACTAACCTGGATGGCTTTGAACGTCACACTCTTCTTCCTGATTCCAACCTAGGAAGACAGCTGGGATTCTCTCCGGGGAAACCTCAGTTTGGCTTTAAGTCTGATCCCATGAGCTAATTAGGGAAAACTTCACAGCCAGGGACCCGGCACTCCTGCTGGTGGTTCCAAATCGAGGCTTCAAGCCTCTAAGTCAGTTTTTAACTCCCGAGGGGAGATTTTATTTTGGAAGGAGGAACCGGATACGGCTTGAATTTTTCTGGCTTGGACTGAAACAGACGAAAGTTACCTGTAAAAATACCTGCTTGCCAATGACCGGTAAGCGGGCCGACATCAGTTCCCTGACTGATCGGAGGCGAGCCAGCTCCTACCCCGAGGGTACCTTAAGAAGTCATCATCAGGTAAAAGCTGATGTGTTCGAAGTGACGTGTCATGTGGAACCTGAGCCGAGAAAAGACGTGCAGTTCCGGTTGACCCACACTTTGATAAAAGTAAAAGTCGTAGTAACATACTAACCTTCCTTTCCTCCTTTCCTTGTTCTTAATTTGCCAACACTTAAGCTRAAAGTGCCAGTAAAATTGTTTGGTTGTTAACATCAGAACTGACGTTTTACTGTTCTATATAAGTAATCTGAGTTGATGTGAATTGAAATTCGGAYRCGGGTTTTATCTCATTTAACTCTGACACTTGTTATAGGAATAACCACAATCAAGTGTAACTTATGATCTGTTCATTTTGTGTAAATAAATGATTGCATAGTCTTTTATGAATCAACTTGAACTCGTCTGAACGTTGACTTATTGTGTCACTTTTCGCTTCGCACAGTCAAGATATTAACAAGTAATGAGAAATACCTTGGTAAAAGTTTCCTCATTACCTTGTGTATGAGAGATGTGGGAAAAGCTTAATTCACCTTAAGCTCACTCTTACAGCTGTCACACATTTTGTTCATGTGTGTGTCACTTATCCACCAGGTGACAATATATTGACAATATATGAACCAAATACAGCTGTGGAACGTCAATGATAAGTCTAAAGAGAGCAACATGGCAATATGTTGTCTGTTGAAGAATGTTCATGGGTTGACTGGGTTATTTTAGTGCTTTAGAATTAGCTTTTGCTAAATTTTCAGTGTGTTAGTGCTTTAGAATTAGGGGACCTAAATATGTGAGTTAGTGCGCTAGTGGAACTAATTTTTATGTTAGTGCTACCCACCACTGGTGATAGGCAGTAGTAAAAGTGAGGCCTGCTGCAGGTCAGCTCCATCGTCATCCAGCAGTTGTTTCACTTCTTCTCTGAGATCCAAATCGCTCAATGTCGACATAACTGAATGGTTGTCGATTTCTCAATAGTCACAACTATCGCAGCACTGTCGCACGGTTTTCTTGCAACTGTTGAACGGCAGTCGTGTGTGTCAAAAACTTGTTAGAAGAATATCAAAACAAGTGTTGCACAATCTTGGTGTAACACTAATGTKCACTCCCACTTAATTTTGTCCCATGTTTTGCCAGGCACTTTGTGCAACACTGGTGCAAAACACACAAACTTGTCTAATAAGTGTGGCTCCAAGTGAGGATTTTGTTGCTTTTTTTGTTTGTTTAGTCTTGAATTAGTCGCCAACTGTTGCAGCTACAGGAAAACATGTCTTTATCTTTTTTTTTTCTGGAGTAAAACAAAACTGACTTGGCAGGAAGTAAAGGCATAAATGTCGTAGATATGAAAGGAAAAAAACAGCTTTTGTTTACAGTTTGTCTAGACTCTCATTCTTATACACGTTGACAATAATAGATTCATTGTTTCGGGCCTAAAATAAACTCTTTAAGTTTACTTAGCATTTCTGCTCCCCACACCTTATCACACTAGTCCGTGTCCATATCGGACCTTTCCATCACAATAGAGGCTGTACTTTATTGCCACTCTTTTTATAGCTTCAAGCAAACGCCTAGCTTAAACCTTGTGGTCAAATACTCTCCTCCTCGTCTACCTCCCTTTCCCACCACACCCATCAATACACACACACACACACACACACACACACACACACACACACACACACACATAAACACAAGCTGTACGAGCCAACACGCTGATCAATCGCAGATGGAGGTCTGGTCATTGCTGTGCCTCACTTGCCAAAAGATTTAAAGACTCTCATTACGGCTCTTCCCTCAGTGGTCTCCTCGCTAACAAGGATCTAATGTCACAAAAGCCACCTTTTGCTGTGTTAAAAACCAAAAAAAATAAATTAATAAAAAACGCGCACACACACAGAAAGCAATCTGCATCCATAGAAATTAGTTTTCTGTGAGCAGAGAGTGATTTAATGTTTGTGTGGTTGTGTACAGAAAGAATTAAAAAACCATCTACACATTAGTCTTGGTCAAGCGTTTCCCAAACCATGCACATAAATTTACATTTAGGGTACAATGAAGTTGCTTGTGTGAAATACAAATCACATCAAGACAAAGCTGCTTTTATAGGGCACTTTTTGGGTTCATTATGAAAACACAAACAAGTTTTTCTTCCCCTAATATCACCGCCAACACTTGTTCAAAAACTACATTCAGAGTTTTTACCGCTCAATGTAAAGACCTTATTTATCCTTGTGTAAACGTATGTTTTTCCAACTGTTTCACTTWATTTAAAGGCCAAGGCCATGAATGCAGCCATCTACTTCCAAATGTGAGCAAGTTAATCCTTTAAAACAGGCCCCAAAAACATGCACACATCACAATGAGGCTGTGACWAAAACCACTGGAGATTAAGTGTGGGAATTAGTTGATCAAAACCTTATTCCTGTTTTCCACTAGGTGTTATACCTGAAAGCAAACAGCTCCTAGCTGCGTTTTTTTTAATCTGTTAAAAGCACTTCTGGAGTTGTTTGCTTAAACGTCCCCAGTTTTCCTCACACCCTCCACCACTCGTCATGTCCTGCTGTTTTTGGTGTCTACCKTTGAGCGCGAGCTGAAGCCACAGCTGTGTGTCTTTTCACGTGTCCCCTGATGGCATGATCTCATTCAGCGCTCGCCGGGTTTCACTGCTTGGACTCATGAYTGATACTTTGCACACCACACAAGGACCCACATCTGATTGAAAACTTACAACAGCAGAAAGTTCAAAYGTGAGTTTGTAGTTTGAATGGTCTATAAGGAATAATTTAAGTATTTTGAAGGGAGGTTCTGTGTTAAGGTTATAAACATTTAATATCTTACCTGTTGAAGATAGCTCCATGAACAATTGGCAACTTACCATTTGAAAGTTTGAGCAAATGAAACCTTAAACATGGCATCACTTTCATTATTCACAGTTATTGTAGCAGAAAAATTATAAAATTCTGACTGAAAGGCTGCAAATAACTTACAAATAATAACCAGTGATGTAGTCTAGTTTTTAGMGTGGGTATACTTTGACCTTCACTTCCTACTCTCAAGTYGCACCATGATCAYACATTTGCATTCACACAGTGCAAATTTTTTGAGTGTAATGGAATCTTTTTTGTTAATAAGGCCAGTAAAAAACATTTTAAATAAAACAGTTACAAACACAAAACTTAGAGCAACTAATAAGTTTAGATTGAGATAAACAAAATAGATACAAACTGAAACAAATCTGACAAATATCAACTATTTTAACCTTTTTTTAGGGGTGCAACGATACAAAAAATTCACGGTTYAGTTCGATACTTTAGTGTCACAGTTTGATATTTTTTYGATACAAAAAAGARAAATGTCCATGCCCCTCTTCACTTGTAATTTATTGAAATTAATTATGAACATTTGTTTAACCTCAAAAGTRCTAYTTTTAAATAAAAATTTTGCYGAAACAGCAAGTTTCTCAGTGGATCTGTGCTCAACAACGCTCCTAGGTGGAGTAGTCGAACACAGATCCACTGATCCTTCAACACAAAGCATCTTCAGAAGACGTAAATGATACAATAAATTTTAAAAGTCTGTACTGTTCGCTACATGTGTGCATTGAATCTAAAGCACTGTATTGAATGGTTCAGTACAGATACATGTATTGGTACATCATTTTTTTAAACAGCTAATCAATAGGGCAACACATAAAGGGATGTGTATGATTAGAAAAGGTATTCTGTCATTGTTGTTTCATGTTTGTGAGTTTTTTCAACTTACCACCACATACAGTGTTTTCTGCCAGCATGGTCTCTGTTTCCAGCCTGTCTGCAGTTGCTTCAGTCGGTTCACTTTGAGCCATTTTCAAACACCTCATTTTGATTATTTGGCTTTGTCATAAAACTCGAAATATTGGTCAGTTTGCGTTTCATTTTTTCACTACTTGCCAAATGTCTGCAATGCTCACATAGCGAAGTATGAACAYTGTGTGAGGGTGTGTAGCATATTTAAGCCAGTTTTATACTTGACAAAGTTGATGCATTGAAGTGAGTACAAGAGTCTGCACGCCCATAATTGTGTAGACCCCATCCACGAGTGTTAYACCTTACTTCTATTTCCACGGGTTATGTAGAACAGGGGTTCTCAAACTTTTTGGGTCTGGGGACCCCTTACAAKGATGAAAAATATCCAGGAACCTCCTCATAAACACTACACTGACATTTCCACTCCTAAATGCCATGAAAATGTGTTTTTTATTTAGTTTATTATGTTTGTTTTATTAGTTCATTGTTACTCATGCATTTTTAAAAATAAAAACAAAATTAACAATTTACTGAAATTTTTTGAGGACTCCCAAGATWCCTCTTGCGAACTTGTCGGGGTCCTGGGACCCCAGTTTGAGAACCTCTGATGTAGAAAACTGTCACGCCACCTGTCTTTTTTAAGAATATGTAAGCTGCAGCTTGATACGTATTGCTGTTTATTTTAAGAGGTTATGCACAGATCTAAGAGATTATATACCCACATATCTGAAAATAATGAAGTAAATTACCAAGAAATGCAACTGACAGTATAGGTTCCTAAAATAACGTTTGCCCCAATCTATGCAATAATTCCCCCCAGATCCCTACTTTAAAATGTCTAATCTAGGGATGTCCTACACTTGAGCTCAGATTGGCGTGCTGATCAAGTTTTTTATTATTATTATTGATTGGTGTCAAAGTAATTGACCACACTTACACTGTTAACCTACTATATGTAGTCAGCACTGTAAAAAATGAAATGTTGGATTTACTTAACCATGTTATGTTACCTAGTTCCACTTAAGTGAGTTAAGTAAATTCAAAGCAATATACCAGTTTTTTAGCCAAAGAACATGAGCATGTTGCTTTGAATTTACTCAACTCAGTTAAGTAGAACCAGGTAACAAAACATGGTTAAGTAAATCCAACATTTCATTTTTAGAGTATATGTACGATACCAACATGTCTGCACTTTGGAAGTATCTGAAAGTACAAAATGAAAGCAGCTCATTGGCCATTTGCACCATTTGTAATTTCTGGCTTTCTTTAAAGAAAACTCTAAAGAAGAGAAACAAGTTTCCACAAAATTGATAAGTCAAAAAGCTGTATTACAGAGACGGAGACTCATCGCTGAGGTGGAGAAAAAAATGATTTCCTTTGCCTTGTCATCCAGTCGTGCTGTATAAAAGGTTTATCATCATCTGATGTGTTATTTTTCCTTGCTGAATTGATAATATGTTGGTGCAGATTCTCATGTCATCCAGAGCATAATAAATGGTAAAAAAAACATCTATAGTTGAAGATGTTTTGCTTCTCATCAGAGTGTGGAGCTTGAAGCTACATGAGATGCTCCGTTRTGCAAACTAAAATCACATGTAGATTAATCTCCCTCTCCTCCATCTGGAGAGTCCAGGCAAGCAAAGACCCTAACGACTCTCCAGGGGTAGGGGAGTCAGAATAATCTGCATGTGATTATAGTTTGCATAACAAAGCGTCTCATGCAGATTAAAGATTGGAACTCCACACTCACCAGTTTAAAATAAGAAAGCTCCCCAGATGGGAAACAAAGGGTGTTCAACTACAGAATAGAAATCCAGCTGTTTTGCACATGATGACATTGATTTTRTTGTACCTTTAATATGTAATCTGTAAGTTTGTGCTGTAAAAAATGCTAAATATTGCAAGTATCTGACTAACACTAGGGTTAATATTGGGGATTGTGATTAATGCAATGAAATATTCGCTCATTTTTCTAAATTTATTTAGTTTTTTTGTTTGTTTTTTTCCCTATACACTGATACACAAAGTAGTAGGTAGTAGCTGAGAGTCATGCCCAACAAATACACTGAGGTCGAACAGATTGCGTCATGCAAGGTGGTGAACAATATCCGATCCTTCAAGAAAAGCTATGTTTATTGAAGAAGTACTGGATGGAACTGAAGAGTTTCTGCAGCACAGAGAAAAACAAATGAAAAAGATCAACATGCTTTGCTTTTTTAAACTAAGTGCAAATGTGAAATTATTTGTTTTTAGATCTAAAACTGTTTACATTTGCTAGTGGTGAATAATGACTTGTTTCGTATCAAAGTTTAGTGTTTGTGCGCGCGTGTTATATTACATCACACGTCTGTCTGTTTTGAATTGTCGTATGAAACAAAGACGACGGCTGGTTTCTASATTTCTTCATCCTTTCATTAATTGCGCCTGAGAACCAGATGTTGGTTTAAACTGGTCAGATGTACACAAGAGCTCAGTAACACAACTCCCTGAACTAAACAGAATAACAGGATAAGTGCTAGAACCATTTAGGACTTTACAGAAACGAGGCTGCGTAGTTTGTTCCCCACATTGCTTCAATCTGAACTCCTTGAAGTCTCAAGACAGAAGGCCTTTCAAAAGCTCTATTACAAAACACAAAAGACAYATTGTAGAGTTTTGAGTCCTGATTTATTTAGCAATTGTTGGATGTATGGAAAAGTGTAAAAGTTGAGTGAAAAGAAGGAAGTCGGGGAAAATGCCACAAACCGCAAGACGAGATCAGGATCACTGATGTAGACGAGCAGCTTCTTTGTAACTTCACTCAGCTCTACAGCTGCAGCCTCAATGAAGATACCATACGCATACATTTTTATGCTAAGCCATGTCCAGCTGTGTAATTATAAAGGAGAGGCAAACTAAGTCAAGACAAAGTTCTGTGATGTTGTGGAAAAACAGAACAGATTGTACAGCAGTGTGCAAAATTACAATCCCAGCTCTGAAAATGTTGAGATTTATAAAATAGAAATAAAATAAAATGCAATGATGTTCAAATCTCACAAACCCACTCAAACATCCAATGTTTGCTGTTTAAATTATTTGTGGTTAAAAACATTAAGTTTATTAACTTTATGGCAGTATAAACTTACTTCACTCAGAAGTACAGATGAGCTGAGGTTCACCAGTCAACAATCTCAGAATAATGTTTTAAAACAAAGAATTGGGAAGACTTTGGATATTTTATCACTCACAGTTTATAGTATCATCAAAAGTTTTTAATAATCTAGAACAATGTGCAAAGTGAAAAACTTCTGTGGTCAGAGGAATCAAAATTAGAATTTTTTTTAGAAACCACAGATGCCGCGTCCTTTGTAATAATGAGAGAGACCATCTGGATGTTTATCAGCAAAGATTTGAAAAGCTAGCTTCTCTAATGGTATATGGGTGCATTACTGCCCACGGCAAGAGCTGTTTACTCATCTGGAAATTCACCTTCAGTACAGAAAAAYATATTTTCTGTTTAAAAACAACATTTTGAAAATCTGGCAAAGCAAACCAGCAGCAAAAAAAAGGAGATTTCCTCCTAAACCTCCAGCAGCTGGTCCCTTCATTTTCTGGACTTCTACAGATTATTCTCAAAGGAAGAGGAGATGCTTCACAGAGACAACATGAATCTGTTCCAGCTTTTATTCAAGAAGACATTCAAAATTACCCCCTATGGGGATTTTTTAATTTTTATTTTTGTAGTATTATTTTTTTAGTTTCAGCTTGATGAATTTATTACTGTGAATAAAATATAGGTTGACTTGCAAATCGCTCCTTTCTGTTTTATTTTCATAAAACACGTCTCAGCTTTAAAAAAAAATTGGGGGTGTAATTTATTATCGTCGGTCCCTGAGGTGGGGCTAAAAAAACACCAAACTTGGTATGAGTCA